>NC_091996.1:99229789-99341070 GCF_044704955.1 Pristiophorus japonicus
AATAAACAAACCCCCCCCCAATAAACAAACCCCCCCAATAAACAAACCTGTCGGAGGGGCAGTGCTGAGGGAGCGCCGCACTGTCGGAGGGGCAGTACTGAGGGAGCGCCGCACTGTCGGAGGGGCAGTGCTGAGGGAGCGCCGCACTGTCTGAGGTGCCGTCTTTCGGCTGAGACGTTAAACCGAAGCCCTGTCTGCTCTCTCAGGTGGATGTAAAAGATCTCATGGCAGTATTTCGAAGAAGAGCAGGGGAGTTCTCCCCGGTGTCCTGCGCCAATATCTATCCCTTAATCAACATAATTAAAACAAATTATCGAGTCATTTATTTGATTGCTGTGTGTGGGAGCTTGCTGTGCACAAATTGGCTGCATGTTTCCCACATTACAACAGTGACTGCACTCCAAAAAAATACTTCATTGGCCGTGAAGAGGTTTGGGACGTTGTGTGGCCGTGAAAGGCGATATATAAATGCAAGCCTTTTCTGTCTTAAGGCTGCTTTCACACGTTGACAGTTCCTACCCTAACACACTGATCTTGCATTCAGTTCTTCTCATGGGCTTGGAAGCTGAAATTTCCCCAGTCTTTTCTGATAAACACAACCTTGGGATTTGTCGATGTGTCCCTGGAGGGGTTAGCTGCTCCAGATTTCGAGCATTTACCGAGGAAGGAGATGGTCCGCCTTGCTCTGCAGCCTCACAGGTTGCCCCCTCAGGTGTCCTTGAGCAGTGCTAAGCAGCTGTGTCACTGGGCGCCTGTGTGTCTCTGATCCAGGTCACCGAGCGGGATCTGTGTGGCTCAGTGAATCATTAGTGCCGTCTGATCGGTAAGAGGAAATTCTACCTTGTGTTCTTTGCCAGAACAGGCGCTAGTATTTTATTAACCTGCCTTTTCACTAACATTACAATGACGCAGTGTGAATTTTTATGAACTGCACTCTCTTGAACTGCGGAGAAACACCTGGTGGCCTATTTATAGAATGTGTTCTTCCAAACCGTGGGCCCTTCAGCCTTGAAAGGAGGTCATTTTAAGCTGAATTTAAAAACAATGTCACGCAGTTTGGGTAGGAGCTGATATTATACGACAGTCAGACAGTGGATTTATATAGCGCCTTTAACGTAGGGAAACATCCCAGGGTGCTTCACAGGAGCATTTGACACCGAGCCGCACCAGTAGAAATTAGCGCAGGTGACCAAAAGCTTGGTCAAAGAGGTGGGTTTTAAGGAGCGTCTCGAAGGAGGAGAGGTTTAGGGAGGGAGTTCCAGAGCTTGGGGCCCAGGCAACAGAAGGCACGGCCACCGATGGTGGAGCGATTATAATCAGGGATGGTCAGGAGGGCAGAATTAGAGGAGCGCAGAGATCTCGGAGGGGTGGGGGGGTGGTTGTTGGGCTGGAGGAAGTTACAGAGATAAGGAGGGTTGTGGGGCTGGAGGTTACAGAGATAGTGAGGGGTGTAGGGGCTGGGGGGGTTACAGAGATAGGGAGGAGTGTAGGGGCTGGAGGTTACAGAGATAGGGAGGGGTGTAGGGGCTGGAGGTTACAGAGATAGGGAGGGGTGTAGGGCTGGAGGAGGTTACAGAGATGGGGAGGAGTGTAGGGGCTGGAGGGGGTTACAGAGATGGGGAAGGATGTATGGGCTGGAGGGGGTTACAGAGATAGTGAGGGGTGTAGGGGCTGGAGGAAGTTGGAGATAGTGAGGGATGTAGGGGCTGAGTGAGGTTACAGCGATGAGGAGTGTGGGGGCTGGAGGAGGCTAGAGATAGGGAGGAGTGTAGGGGCTGGAGGGGGTTACAGAGGTCGGGAGGGCGAGGCCCTGGAGGGGATTGAAAACCAGGATGAGAATTTTGAAATGGAGGCGTTGACAGGATGCCATTGAAATGAGGAGCTACCATGTTTTGAGGTGTGCAGCACCAGGGTTGGTGCACTGTTTGCTGGCCATGAATTGCGAATGTCATAAGACAGCGTTGCCCAGTAGCAATCGCTGACGTGGCTATGGTGACATCATTTCAGCCGCATGCACTAATTTTAGTAGAAGGCGCCTTATACACGCTCGTACAATCCAAGTAAACATCCACCACGCAGTAACCAAGGAAGTCCTCAACGATCAAAAAACATCCACTCTGCCTTTCACTCTCCATTTTACCAAGGTTAAAGTTCAGGATTGAGATTACATGACCAACAATGGTGTCCGTTACTCATTGTTTATTGGCTAATTAGAAATGCAATTAGCCACATCGTAATTACCAACACGTGGCTAATTGCATTTTTGTAAATTTATTTGTTCCCGGGATGTGAGCGTTGCTGGCAAGGCCGGCATTTATTGGCCATCCCTAATTGCCCCTTGAGAAGGTGGTGGTGAGCCGCTGCCTTGAACCGCTGCAGTCCGTGTTTAGCGGTTTGGGACAACCGAGTGTCTTGCCGGGCCATACCAGAGGGTCAGTTAATGGTCAACCACATTGCTGTGGGTCTGGAATCACATACAGGCCAGACCGGGTAAGGACGGCAGATTTCCTTCCCTAAAGGGGCATTAGTGACCCAGAGGGGTTTTTACGGCAATACTGTAGTTTCATGTTCACCATCACTGATACTCGCTACTTACTGCCAGATTTTATTTCATTGTCTGAATTTAAACTCCCCAGCTGCCGTGGACTTCTGGTCCCATAACATAACCACTCTGCTCCCATTCCCTTCCTACAGGGTATTGGTTATCGGTAAGCTAGTTATTGACTGCATTGATTATCCTATTCTCAATCGCTGAAGTGTGTTTAAACGTTCATCATTTTCAGTATGCACTTTTTTCCTTTTTAAATGTTCCTCCTGTCCTGGTGCAGATCAGAGGGAACGAGGACCGATGGCTCCCAGCGCAGTAATCCGGAACACATGCTGCCAACCCCAGCATCCAACTTACAACAAGTAAACGTAAGTCAATATACTGTACTGACTGTTGCTGGGGGGTTGTGGGGAGAGGTGGAATAGGGTCTCCAGTCACTGCATCCCTTACAGGTGTCCCTGTGACATGCGAGCATTCTCGGCAGTGTTGCAAATTCTAAAAGCTCCCCACTGCACCTTCGGGTGCTGATGTAAACCTTTTGTACATTCCTGTCTGGCGTAAAAATAAAAAAGGGAAGGTGGCTCAACCGTGGCTATCTAGGGAAATCAGGGATAGTATTAAAGCCAAGGAAGTGGCATACAAATTGGCCAGAAATAGCAGCAAACCTGGGGACTGGGAGAAATGTAGAACTCAGCAGAGGAGGACAAAGGGTTTGATTAGGGCAGGGAAAATGGAGTATGAGAAGAAGTTTGCAGGGAACATTAAGGCGGATTGCAAAAGTTTCTATAGGTATGTAAAGAGAAAAAGGTTAGTAAAGACAAACGTAGGTCCCCTGCAGTCAGAATCAGGGGAAGTCATAACGGGGAACAAAGAAATGGCAGACCAATTGAACAAGTACTTTGGTTCAGTATTCACTAAGGAGGACACCAACAACCTTCCGGATATGAAAGGGGTCAGAGGGTCTAGTAAGGAGGAGGAACTGAGGGAAATCTTTATTAGTCGGGAAATTGTGTTGGGGAAATTGATGGGATTGAAGGCCGATAAATCCCCAGGGCCTGATGGACTGCATCCCAGAGTACTTAAGGAGGTGGCCTTGGAAATAGCGGATGCATTGACAGTCATTTTCCAACATTCCATTGACTCTGGATCAGTTCCTATCGAGTGGAGGGTAGCCAATGTAACCCCACTTTTTAAAAAAGGAGGGAGAGAGAAAACAGGGAATTATAGACCGGTCAGCCTGACCTCAGTAGTGGGTAAAATGATGGAATCAATTATTAAGGATGTCAGCAGCACATTTGGAAAATGGTGACATGATAGGTCCAAGTCAGCATGGATTTGTGAAAGGGAAATCATGGTTGACAAATCTTCTGGAATTTTTTGAGGATGTTTCCAGTAAAGTGGACAAAGGAGAACCAGTTGATGTGGTATATTTGGACTTTCAGAAGGCTTTCGACAAGGTCCCACACAAGAGATTAATGTGCAAAAGTTAAAGCACATGGGATTGGGGGTAGTGTGCTGACGTGGATTGAGAACTGGTTGTCAGACAGGAAGCAAAGAGTAGGAGTAAATGGCTACTTTTCAGAATGGCAGGCAGTGACTAGTGGGGTACCGCAAGGTTCTGTGACTCTGGGGCCCCAGCTGTTTACATTGTACATTAATGATTTAGACGAGGGGATTAAATGTAGTATCTTCAAATTTGCGATGACACTAAGTTGGGTGGCAGTGTGAGCTGCGAGGAGGATGCTATGAGGCTGCAGAGTGACTTGGATAGGTTAGGTGAGTGGGCAAATGCATGGCAGATGAAGTATAATGTGGATAAATGTGAGGTTATCCACTTTGGTGGTAAAAACAGAGAGACAGACTATTATCTGAATGGTGACAGATTAGGAAAAGAGAAGGTGCAACGAGACCTGGGTGTCATGGTACATCAGTCATTGAAGGTTGGCATGCAGGTACAGCAGGCGGTTAAGAAAGCAAATGGCATGTTGGCCTTCATAGCGAGGGAATTTGGGAGTACAGGGGCAGGGAGGTGTTGCTACAGTTGTACAGGGCCTTGGTGAGGCCACACCTGGAGTATTGTGTACAGTTTTGGTCTCCTAACTTGAGGAAGGACATTCTTGCTATTGCGGGAGTGCAGCGAAGATTCACCAGACTGATTCCCGGGATGGTGGGACTGACCTATCAAGAAAGACTGGATCAACTGGGCTTGTATTCACTGGAGTTCAGAAGAATGAGAGGGGACCTCATAGAAACGTTTAAAATTCTGACGGGTTTAGACAGGTTAGATGCAGGAAGAATGTTCCCAATGTTGGGCAAGTCCAGAACCAGGGGTCACAGTCTAAGGATAAGGGGTAAGCCATTTAGGACTGAGATGAGAAACTTCTTCACCCAGAGAGTGGTGAACCTGTGGAATTCTCTACCACAGAAAGTAGTTGAGGCCAATTCACTAAATATATTCAAAAGGGAGTTAGATGAAGTCCTTACTACTAGGGGGATCAAGGGGTATGGTGAGAAAGCAGGAAGGGGGTACTGAAGTTTCATGTTCAGCCATGAACTCATTAAATGGCGGTGCAGGCTAGAGGGGCTGAATGGCCTGCTCCTGCACCTATTTTCTATGTTTCTATAGAGAACGCTTTTGATAAAGAGTAAACTGTTTCCAGTGGCAGAAGGGTTGGCAGCCAGGGTACACTCCCCAATCTAGTTCACAAACATTCAAATAATTATCATTCATTCAGTGATTGGTAAAAGCATCGCATTGACATGACGGGAAAACATTTCACAGCATTCCATCGGATATACAGCCCAGAAACAGGCCGTTCCGCCCAACCAGGCCGTGCCGGTGATTATGACCCACTCGAGCCTCCTCCCGTCTTTCCTCATCTAACTCTATCAGCTTAACCCTCTATTCCCTTCTCCCCCATTGGCTTGTCCAGCCTCCCCTTAAATGCATCGATACTATTCGCCTCAACCCCTCCCTGTGGCAGCGAGTTCCACATTCTCACCCCTCTCTCAGTAAAGATTCAATAGTAACTTTCAAAAGGGAATTTGATAAATACTTGAAAAGAAAAAAATTGCCGGGCAGTGGGGAAAGAGCGGGGGGAGTAGGACTGATTGGGTGGTTGTGTCAGGGAGCCAGCACAGGCTCAATGGGTTGACTGGTCTCCTGTGCTATATCGTTCTCTGATCACAGCCCTCACTCCCCTACTAATAGTAAGTCCAGGTCTGGGGATCACTAACTTCAGGAACATGTAATCTTCCCTCTGGATTGGATTCACCTCAAGAGTTCATGGGTTTATGTTCCTCGGTGTTCAGTCCTTTCTGTGTGAGGACTGCTTATAAATACTGATCCTTGCCCCTTGCCGATGTTCACACATCCATTCAGGGATCTCTTGCAAATATTGAGGCCCCCCCCCGCGGTGAGCGAGAGGTCAGGGGGCTGAGCTCTGGTGGGGGGGTGGGGGCTGAGCTCTGGGGTGGGGGGGAGGAGCTCTCGGGTGTTGGGGGGGGTTGAGCTCTCGGGTGTTGGGGGGGGAGGAGCTCTGGGGTGGGGGGGCGGGGAGGAGCTCTTTTGGATACGGAAATAAATGTTTTCGAATACGTCAACAAATGTGCACCTGATTTGAAAAGCTGCGAGCTGCACCCCTTGAAATCTTTCCCCCTCCAGTACGCCCTCCACCACGGAGGCCCTTCTCCCAGTGCAGACAGCGATTGTCCCTGTGGCGTCTCCACGTTGCTCCGGTGCCGATTGCGAGCTGTTTAATTTGGATTTTCTTTCGCGGCACCCTCTCCCGTGTGCGCAGTGTAGTATGGTGACCAGAATTGTCCGGGTGGGGCTGAACCAATACCTTTTACACAATCGTCACTTCGTACAAGAGAGGGGGTAGAAAGGGAGAGACTATCTCTCCTGGCTCGGGAGCCCCGGATTAGGGGCATAGTCTAAAGATTAGAGCCTGACCTTTCAGGAGTGACATTAGGAAACGCAAATGGCAGTTGATGCTAGATCAATTAATTTTAAATGGGAGGTTGATCGATTTTGGTTAACTAAAGGTATTAAGGGATACGGGGCAAAGGCATATGGAGTTAGGTCGCAGATCGTGATCTCACTGAATGCAGAACAGGCTCGAGGGGCTGAATGGCCTCCTCCTGTTCCTCGAGCTTGTACTCTGCCTGACCATACAGTTCCCATTTGCTCTCTTTACTGCTGCCATACACGGCTGATCTTGAGTTGCCCCAGATCCATCTCCTGTGACAAGCCAAGCACCCCCCCCCGTCCCCGTTCCCCAACCACCATTTGCCCACCTGTGACAAAGACTGTAGGTCCCACATTGGACTCATCTTAGTGTGGAACAAGTCATCCTTGCCTCCGAGGGACTGTCTAAGAACATAAGAAATAGGAGCAGGCCATACGACCCCTCGAGCCTGCTCCGCCATTTAATACGATCATGGCTGATCCGATCATGGACTCAGCTCCACTTCCCCACCCGCTCCCCATAACCCCTTATCCCCTTATCGATTAAGAAACTGTCTATCTCTGTCTTAAATGTATTCAATGTCCCGGCTTCCACAGCTCTCTGAGGCAGCGAATTCCACAGATTTACAACCCTCCGAGAGAAGAAATTCCTCCTCATCTCAGTTTTAAATGGGCGGCCCCTTATTCTAAGACCATGCCCTCTAGTTCTAGTCTCCCCCATCAGTGGAAACATCCTCTCTGCATCCACCTTGTCAAACCCCCTCATTATCTTATACGTTTCGATAAGATTCACCTTCTGAATTCCAATGAGTAGAGGCCCAACCTCCTCAACCTTTCCTCATAAGTCAACCCCCTCATCTCCGGAATCAACCGAGTGAACCTTCTCTGAACTGCCTCCAAAGCAAGTATATCCTTTCGTAAATATAAAGAAGAATGATTCCTCTGTGCAAAGTCCTGAAGACTAACACAGTTCACTTTATTCCCAATTCTTATTCCTTTCCCCTAAACTATGTACTGAGTTAGCTTGAGGGCTTCTTAAGCATCGGAAGCCTTTGCAACTGTATACTGTATGTGGAATTCCCGTGTAACTACAGTGGGTTATAAAAAGGCTTTTGTAGTTCACAACCACCCCCCTTGATTTGTATTGTTGATGATCGATAATAAATACTGGATTTTTTGTTTGCTCCTTAAGTCCAGCTGTGTGAGGGCCAAGCAGCAGGCATGGAGTTGGTGAAGAACATTCATTCTGGCCTCCCTCTCCCTGAGCCAGAGTCTGAGATCCAGCGCCTGTCCCTGATCCGGGGCGATTACCTCTACTACCATTACAGCTGCGATGGCACGGATGACTGCGGCTGGGGCTGTGGCTACCGCACGATGCAGACCCTCGCCTCTTGGATTATCTTGCAGCAGACCAATATCAAGACCCACCGGGTGCCCGCGCTGAGAGAGGTGCAGGAGGCGCTGGTCGCGATGGAAGACAAGCCCCCGAATTTCGTTGACTCCAAGACCTGGATCGGTTCCTTTGAGATCGCCCTGTGCGTCGACAAGTTCTACGACGTCCCGTGCAAACTTCTCCATGTGCGCCGTGGGGGAGAGCTCCAGCAAAAGGCCCAGGAGCTTTACCTACACTTTGACACGTTGGGCTCCCCAGTCATGATGGGCGGCGACAACGACGGCGCCTCCAAGGGGATTTTGGGAATGTGCACGGGATCGGAGAACCACTACCTGCTCGTTCTGGACCCCCATTATTCCGGCGAGACCCTGGACAAAGAATATGCTCAAAGGAAAGGCTGGGTGGCCTGGAAGAGACTGGATTTGTTTGACCAGAATTCATTCTATAACTTCTGCCTCCCTCAGTGCAAAGGTGTGTAACTGTTGGACGTCACTGGAGCGTGAGTTAACCGTCGAGCTAAGTGTCGCTCGCGGCTATCGGCTTCTGTGCCGTGATGTATGTACAGAGTAATTTATGAAAAGTGGATGGTATGAAGCTTCTATTAAACTAATGAGTCAAACGAGTATGGTTATTGTACAGTGGTTCCTCCATCCCTTGTGTTGAGGGGGATGGAGGAGTCCTTTACACTCGTGGCTGTCAGTAAAAAATGAATGCGGAGAAGGCTCCAAGGAATGTTCCGTCGAACCCTAGCGCGGTCTTATTGCAGATACACTCGGGGCTGCTGGCACTATCAATACACTTTATATTCGTAGGGCGCCAATAATGTAGTAAAACGTCAACATTCAGAGATTCACAAATGAAAGGGCAATGAGCACCGAACAGAAGTTGGAGTAAGAGTTAGAGAAGTGCATTTATATAGTGCCTTTCACAGCCATCGACCCCCTCAGCGCTTTACAGCCAGTGAAGTACTTTTGGAGTGTAGTCACTGTTGTAATGTGGGAAACGCGGCAGCCACTTGCGCACAGCAAGCTCCCACACACAGCAATGTGATAATGACCAGATAATCTGTTTTTGTTGTGTTGATTGAGGGATAAATATTGGCCCCAGGACACCCAAAGCGCTCCAAGGTCAATGCGTTGCTGCTGACATATAGGCGGCATTGTGTAGGCACACACAGCAACGAGGACCCATAGACAGTTGGGATAAGTGACTATTTAATCCGTTTCAGTAGTGCTGGTTGAGTGATAAATCGCAAGGACACCGGGAGAACTGTATGTTCTTCAAGTAACGCCATAGAATCTTTTATATGCACCTTTGGAACACGTCTGGTCCGAAAACCAGCCCCCCCCCCCCCCCCCCGAAATGCAGCACTGCTGTGAAGTCCCAGCCTAGATTACGTGGAACTCCTGACTCCATTGAGAGCGCGGACGACTCGGGAGGACGTGTTCCAGTGCAGACCGTGGTGGCTGAAGGCTGTGCCAGTACCACTGCCTTAATAACATGTATTTACATAGCGCCTTTAACATAGTGAGATATCCCAAGGCACGTCACAGGAGTGTTATGCATTAACAATTTGACACGTGGAAATTAGGGCAGGTGACCAAAAGCCTGGTCAAAGAGGTCGGTTTTAAGGAGCATCTTGAAGGAGGAAAGAGAGGTGGAGAGGTTTAGGGAGGGAGTTACAAGGCTTGGGGCCCAGGCAACAGAAGGCACGGCCACCGATGGTGGAGCGATTATAATCAGGGATGGTCAGAATTAAAGGAGCGCAGAGATCTCTGGGGCTGGAGGAGTTGATAGAGATAGGGAGGGGGAGGGGGAGGGGCAAGGGCCATGGATTTGTAAACAAGGATGAGAATTTTGAAATCGAGGCGTAGTTTAACCAGGAGCCAATGTAGGTCAGCGAGCACAGGGGGGTGATGGGTGAGTGGGACTCGGTGCGAGTTAGGACACGGGGCAGCGAGCACGTGGTGATGGGTGAGTGGGACTCAGTGCGAGTTCGGACACGGGGCAGCGAGCACAGGGGGTGATGGGTGAGCGGGACTCGGTGCGAGTTAGGACACGGAGCAGCGAGCACAGGGGGTGATGGGTGAGCGGGACTCGGTGCGAGTTCGGACACGGGGCAGCGAGCACAGGGGGTGATGGGTGAGTGGGACTCGGTGCGAGTTCGGACACGGGGCAGTGAGCACAGGGGGTGATGGGCGAGTGGGACTGGGTGCGAGTTAGGACACGGGGCAGCCGAGTTTTGGATCACCTCTAGTTTACGACGGGTCGAATGTGGGAGGCCAGCCAAGAGAGCGTTGGAATAGTCAAGTCTGGAGGTAACAAAGGAATGGAATGGTTTCAGCAATAGATGAGCTGAGGCAGGGGCGGAGACGGGTGATGTTACGGAGATGGAAATAGGCGGTTTTAGTTATGCTGCGGATATGTGGTTGAAAGCTCATTTCAGGGTCAAGTATGACACCAAAGTTGCAAACAGTCTGATTCAGCCTCAGACAGGAGTTGGGAAGAGGGATGGAGTCAGTGGCTAGGGAACGGAGTTTGTGGCGGGGACCAAAAACAATGGCTTCGGTCTTCCCAATATTCAACTGGAGAAAATGTCTGTTGATCCAGAATGTTCATGGCTTCTGACTTTGGGATAGTTGCTTGCTGCTCATGTCATTTTAAAATGTAGAAAAGTCCACGCAGACATGCTCGCCACTGGCCCGGCACTCGAGTCTCGATTCCATACTTCAGTCATTACCGGCAATTAAGGGTGGGTTTCGCCTGGTGAGGGAGCCTCAATTTAAATAGTAAGCTCACTAAGTCCATCGAAGTGGCAGACTGAAGCCAGGAAGACCCATGCTGCTTTAGAACTGGCCAGTAGAATGTCCGCAAATGGGTGAGGTTCTGCAGCAAACTTACATCAGGACATTGTTGTTCACGTTCTTGGGCTGTGGGTGTTGCTGGCGAGACCCTCCCTAGTTAAAGAAAAAAAGACTTGCATTTATATAGTGCCTTTCATGACCACCGGACATCTCAAAGCGCTTTACAGCCAATGAAGTACTTTTTGGAGTGTAGTCATTATTGTAATGTGGGAACACAGCAGCCAATTTGCGCACTGCAAGCTCCCACACACAGCAATGTGATAATGACCAGATAATCTGGGTTTTTTTGTTGTGTTGATTGAGGGATAAATATTGGCCCCAGGACACCGGGGCGAACTCATATGAACATTGCATAAGAAATAGGAGTAGGCCATTCGGCCCCTCGAGCCTGCTCCGCCATTTAATACGATCATGGCTGATCCGATCATGGACTCAGCTCCACTTCCCCGCCCGCTCCCCATAATCCCTTATCGGTTAAGAAACTGCCTATCTCTCTCTATCTTAAATTTATTCAATGTCCCAGCTTCCACAGCTCTCTGAGGCAGCGAATTCCACAGATTTACAACCCTTAGCGAGAAGAAATCCCTCCTCATCTCAGTTTTAAATGGGCGGCCCCTTATTCTAAGATTATTTCCCCTTGTTCTAGTCTCCCCCATCAGTGGAAACATCCTCTCTGCATCCACCTTGTCAAGCCCCCTCATAATCTTATACGTTTCTATAAGATCACCTCTCATTCTTCTGAATTCCAATGAGTAGAGGCCCAACCTTTCCTCATAAGTCAACCCCCTTATCTCTGGCATCAACCTGGTTCTGATCTTTGAAATAGTGCCTGTGGGACCTTTTACGTTCATTTGAGAGAGCCGACGGGGCCTCTGTTTAACGTCTCTTCCGAAGGAGGGCACCTCCCACAGTGCAGCTCCCTCAGTACTGCCCCTCCGACAGTGCGGCTCCCTCAGTACTCCCCCTCCGACAGTGCGGCTCCCTCAGTACTGCCCCTCCGACAGTGCGGCTCCCTCAGTACTGCCCCTCCGACAGTGCGGCGCTCCCTCAGTACTGCACTGGGAGTGTCAGCCCAGATATTTGTGCTCAAGTCTCTGGAGTGGGATAACCTTCTGACTCGAGGCGAGGGTGCTGCCCACTGAGCCACGGCTGACAATTTAATTTTAATTTTGAGGAGGATTAGCCAGGGTGGGTGATGTACCGAAAGGCATTCACGGAAACTCAACTGACTGGCTTGTCTGTTTAACCATTTCCTGAAAGCTGCCTTTACTGGAACTGACTCCAATAACTGTCTGTTGTGCTTGCTGTTGTAAGTGACTTTATCTGTGAATAAATCCATCTGGCACCTTAGTGTCAGGCGTGTGCCTCGGATTTCTCCTCCGCCTGTGTTGTGAATGTGCAGCGGCAATCCTCTGTCATTAATGGTATGCTTTCCCAGATAACTTGGTGCATAACGTGACAGCACTATTCCAGCCAGCATTGGCTCCTTGTTCTCCCCATCAATCCTGCTTGGAGACCGCAGTGCTGTGACTGGTATTGATTTTATCCACACAATCTGTGTAACTATCCTGCACTCACTGCATTCTGCAAATACACAAAATGTTACCGTACAGGCAAGCTGAATAATTTTCTTGTGTGGAAAAGATAAGTTTTTATTGTGTTACAGGGGTGCAGAATTGGGTTGGGAGCTAGTTCTATCAGGCAATGCCCATAGATGCTTATCTATGTGAGGAGAGTAAATTTGGAAAATTATCCTGACCACCCATTTGGAACTGTGAAAAGCCCAGCTTTACAATGGTAGATCTTTACGAAGAGCAGGGGAGTTCCCCCCCCCCGAGTCCTGGGACCAATATTTATCCCTCAATCAACATAACAAAAAAACAAATTATCGGACAATTATCACATTGCTGTGTGTGGGAGCTTGCTATGCTATTGTTTTCGGTCCCCGCCACAAACTCCGCTCCCTAGCCATTTCCATCTCGCTCCCCAACTCCTGAGGCCCAACCACACTCTTGCACAACCTTGGTGTCATATTTGACCCTGAAATGAGCTTTTAACCACATAGCCGCAGCATAACTAAAACCACCTATTTCTACCTGCCCGTCTCCACCCCTGCCTCAGCTCATCCGCTGCTGAAGCCCTCATCCCGTGCCTTTATTACCTCTAGACTTGACTATTCCAACACACTCCTGGCTGGCCTCCCACATTCTACCCTACGTAAACTGGAGGTGATCCAAAACTCGGCTGCCCATGTCCTAACTCGCACCGAGTCCCACTCACCCATCACCCCCTGTGCTCGCTGCCCCATGTCCTAACTCGTACCGAGTCCCGCTCACCCATCACCCCCCTGTGCTCGCTGCCCTGTGTCCTAACTCGTACCAAGTCCCGTTCACCCATCACTCCCTGTGCTCGCTGACCTACATTGGCCTCCGGTTAAGCAACGCCAAAATTCTCAGTCTTATTTTCAAATCCCTCCATGGCCTCGTCCCTCCCTATCTCTGTAATCTCCTCCAGCTCCCCCCCCCCCCCCCCCTCCCCAAAAATGTCTGCACTCCTCTAATTCTGCCCTCTTGAGCAGCCCTGATTACAATCGCTCCACCATCGGTGGCCGTGCCTTCTGTTGCCTGGGCCCCAAGCTCTGGAACTCCCGCCCTAAACCTCTCTACCTCTCTTCCTTCAAGACGCTCCTTAACACCGACCTCTTTGACCCAGCTTTTGGTCACCTGCGCTAATTTCTACTTATGCGGCTCGGTGTCAAATTATAATCCTCCTGTGAAGCGCCATGGGACATTTCACTACGTTAAAGGTGCTATATAAATACACGTTGAGACAGCAAGAGAGTGGCTCCTTGAGATTGTGGAAGATGCCGTGGACCAGTGGAATTGTACCCCAGCAAGAGTCGGCACCTCCAGGAGAAGAACCAGAGGGACAAAATAAAGTTGACAATCAATAGCTTTAAACATGTTTATTTGTTGGTTAACACACTGGGATTTGTTACATTGCACAACTTGTGTCCGACTTGTTACTTGTAATAAACGAACGGCTTCTCATAACTGTGTACGAGAGATGCGGTTTGATGGGAAAAAATTCACCAAAGAACAGTCTACATTCAAGTGTATTTTTACCCAGTAGAGGGTACAGTGCCCCGTAAAACTCGATTTTCATGTCAGGAATTGAGAACTGCTTTTTTGCTGTTGGAGCATCCTCTCCACTTAACGCAACACTCATCACAAATGTAAACATATGGTCCTGCTGCCCGACATTGGAAAACAAGTCAAAAATTTCAGATTAGACGCAAAATGAAGAGGCTGCAGTGCGATTGAAGGATGTAACTTACTGTAAAGTGGGCTGTTGTGGTATCTGGATAAAGTGTCTGCACGCTTATCACAACATTAAATCTCATCAGCAAGGCCTTTGCTTTACGGTGACTGAATAAGTCAATTACAGGATCTCGCCTGGTATTTTGAGAATCCTGTTCTGTTATTCTGTCCAATTTTGAACAAGAATTGCACTTCAGTGGCGCAGTATGTGGGGATGTTTTGGCCTGTCAATCTTATCACCTGCTTGACACCAAAAGTAATTTGTCTCGAAGCTCCCTCCCCCAAAGTTTCATCTCGAGTAAACTTCCCAGTTTGCAATATCCTCTGGGTTCAAATGTGATTGTAGAATTTGGATGGCTTCATCAATCAGTTGCACAACTCAGCCTGTATCCTGGTTTGTGACTTCCCTGAACTTCACCCATTCTGTCCGTCCGACAAAGTTTTACTCACTCTCTGTTCGTCTTCTCAGCTCTGTCTCTACAGATTCACCATTCTCTGACCTCATACTGCCCGTCCAAACCGAGTGACTGTTTTCAGATATTGTGATGCTCCCTCAGATTCACCATTTCTCACTAAGCCGAGCTCCTCCATAAAGGTAATTGGACTAGGAGTGACTGCTTTGCAGTAAACTCCAAGACAAGGCCTTTAATCATTTCTGGGATTAGCTCGGTGTATTGAAGACCCAATGTTGCACTTACCGACCAATTTGTACTTGCACAATAAACCAGCACAATGCAATTCGGTGCAATTAATGGTATCTACTAGCTGACCTCCTAATTGTAGATTGCTTTTTGTCTCGGTACCGTTCATTTTCCATTAGTTAACCAGCTCAGGGTGATTCAGCTCTGTTGTGTCAAGTTTGAGCACCCCAAGGTTCCCCAAGATGCTTGCTGACGACAGGCGTTGAAGCTCAGAGGAACAACTTGAGAAGCTGGGCAGAATTAACACATGCAACTTTGTCTCGCTGAGTTTCTGGAGCTGAATTAAAAATAGTTTCAACACACGATAAACTCTGGACCAACCCAACCCAAACCCCTCTGCCATCGTTATCTTTCTCGGGGCGCAATAATGCCGTTCCATTTCTTCTTCCATGGCATGTGCAATCTTTTCCGATCATAACTTTTCAATGTGGCAGTCTTAACTAAGGAAATCACAGCTGCTGATTTCAATATCCTGAGCTACCTCTGGCACAATGTCTGTGACCTCTGCAGGCAGCCTTCCAGCACAGGACGACTTTGTAGAGTCAAAGGTATTAACCTCTGCCTCCGAGGATGCGCTGGTCAGTCCGCCTTCAGACTTCCTGGATGTCTGAGTGGCGACGATGGATTTAAGCTGCTGAGAGGAGTGTTCATATTCAGGCTTGGATAAGTGAGCGATTTTGTAAAGCTCTGTGTTGCTCCAATCGTGAAGAAACGAGAAATGCTTTTGTTTGGTGTCAGCACAGTCCATTATTCCTGAGTCTCCCGAATTGGCTGATAAATGAATTCCAATGTCCTGGAGATCTTCCGACGTCTGGTGAACATATTCGCTCTTCAGCGGGCACTTCAGGGCTTGTGCCCCTGTGCTGTCTAACTGGCCGCACTGCTCAAGTTCCAGCAAGGTGCTGACAGCATCATGCTCAGCTTTAGATACAGGGCTGCTCTGTTCCTGGGGTCTATTTAAAGAGTGACTGGCAGCAGTGCGATTCTCCCTCTGAACCGTTGTTGGAGCTACAAAAGCAGACATGACTGGAGCAGGAGTGTTGAGCCGTAAACCTTGAAGCACCTACAGAGACAACAGAATGATCATGGTTAATCACATGGTTAACCCTTTACCAACTGCTTTATTGGCCGAGGCATGGAGTACAAGAGCAGGGAGGGTTATGCTTGAATTGTGTAAAACACTGCTTAGGTCACAGCTGGAGTACTGCGTGCAGTTCCGGTCACTGCATTACAGGAAGGATGTGATTGCACTGGAGAGGGTACAGAGGAGATTTACAAGAATGTTGCCTGGACTGGAGAATTTTAGCTAAGAGGAAAGATTGGAGATGCTGGGTCTGTTTTTTTTGGAACATAGGAGGCTGAGGGGAGACCTGATTGAGTTGTATAAAATTATGAGGGGCCTGGATAGAGTGGATAGGAAGGACCGGTTTCCCTTGGCAGAGGGGTCAACAAGCAGGGGGCAGAGATTTAAAGTAATTGGGGGGAAGTTTAGAGGGGATTTGAGGGGAAATGTCTTCACCCAGAGGGTGGTGGGGGTCTGGAACTCACTGCCTGAAAGGGTGGTAGAGGCAGAAACCCTCACCACATTTAAACAGTACTTGGATGTGCACCTGAAGTGTCGTAACCTGCAGGGCTACGGACCGAGAGCTGGGAGGTGGGATTAGGCTGGGTAGTCCTTTGTCGGACACGATGGGCCGAATGGCCTCTTTCCATGCTGTAAATTTCTATGCTTCTATGAACTCCAGTAGCGTAAAAAAAAAAGACCAATCACAGAAAATCTCACTGGGGTGGTGAATCACATTATCCGCGACGTCCACCACCCAGAAGGAAAAGGACTGCAGGCACTGCCAACTCCACGAACGCCATCCTGACTTGGAAATGTATCGACCCGTTCCTTCATCGTCGCTGGGTCACAATTCTGGAACACCCTCCCTAACAGCACTGTGGGAGCACCTTCACCACACGGACTGCAGCGGTTCAAGAAGGCGGCTCACCACCACCTTCTCCAGGGGCAATTAGGGACAGGCAATAAATGCTGGCCCTGCCAGCGACACCCACATCCCGTGAATTAATTTTTTAAAAGTTTGAATAGAGTGACTTCCCGCTTTGGATCCCGTTCATGGTTTTGGTGGGTGGCAAGTGCAGAAAGACGGGGAAAATAAAGAAATCGTGGCACCATCTAGAGGTTGGGCTGAGTAACATGCCTGCTCGCTGCTGAGCTATCTGATCTCAGCTGAGACAATTGTTGGAGCTCTGCAGATGGACCTGGGGCTAAGGACAAAAGAAACAAATGGGCCATGGTTCTCGCTGTGGGTACTGGGCGAGGAACGGGTTGCGTTTCACTGAAACCGTTCGCACTAAGGTCCTTTCCAATGTACAGAGGATTGCCAGTCCCTATGGAAGTGAATCGGTACCTTCACGACAGGTGGGAAGAAAGCAATAGAACATCTCTCCTGTGGAATGCATGGTAAGAGTGACTTCATTCAATGTAATAGGTGTCTGGAGTTGATGTGCCTTGTGGGAAAACTAGTGTTATCCTTAGAGCTGAGAAATTTAAAAGAAGATTTAAGAGGGGTGTTCAAAGTGATGTAGGGTTTTGAGGAGAAGTGGTTTCCACGGGCAGGAGGGTTGGTAACCAGAGGACACCGATTTAAGAGAATTGGCAAAAGAATCAGAAGGGGATGTTGTGTTCATACTCTCTGTTTGTTACAGCTCACAAGACAGGCATTAGGACCCTGCGGGAGCTATTCACAGTTGCTGTAAATATTCTGGTTCATGCTGGTTTGGGACACCATTTTTAAAGGTTGCTATAAAGGACACAGTTAAGTTACTTTACTCCTAGTTCAGTTAGTCTGTTTATTTACGTACACAACAGGGGAGATGAGGCAAAATAAATTACGCATTCAAGATTACCTTCAGAAGGGCCTCTTTCATTCCTCCAAGGAACTGATCGAAGCCTGCCCGAACAGTTCCTATTTAAAATGGCAATCAAGGTTCTATTTGCGTCATTGGGTTGGGAGCTAGTTCTATCAGGCAATGCTCATAGATGCTAATCTATATGAGAAGAGTAAATTTAGAAAATTATCCTGACCACCCATTTGGAACTGTGAAAAGCCCAGCTTTACAATGGTAGATCTTTATGAAGAGCAGGAGAGTTCCCCCTCCGCGCCCCCCACCCCGGGGTCCTGGGACCAATATTTATCCCTCAATCAACATAACAAAAAAACAGATTATCGGACAATTATCACATTGCTGTGTGTGGGAGCTTGCTATGCTATTGTTTTCGGTCCCCGCCACAAATTCCGCTCCCTAGCCATTTCCATCTCGCTCCCCAACTCCTGAGGCCCAACCACACTCTTGCACAACCTTGGTGTCATATTTGCCCCTGAAATGAGCTTTTAAGCACATAGCCGCAGCATAACTAAGATCGCCTACTTCCACCTCCGTAACATAGAAACATAGAAAATAGGTGCAGGAGTAGGCCATTCAGCCCTTCTAGCCTGCACCGCCATTCAATGAGTTCATGGCTGAACATGAAACTTCAGTACCCCCTTCCTGCTTTCTCGCCATACCCCTTGATCCCCCAAGTAGTAAGGACTTCATCTAACTCCCTTTTAAATATATTTAGTGAATTGGCCTCAACTACTTTCTGTGTTTGAGAATTCCACAGGTTCACCACTCTCTGGGTGAAGAAGTTTCTCCTCATCTCGGTCCTAAATGGCTTACCCCTTATCCTTAGACTGTGACCCCTGGTTCTGGACTTCCCCAACATTGGGAACATTCTTCCTGCATCTAACCTGTCTAAACCCGTCAGAATTTTAAACGTTTCTATGAGGTCCCCTCTCATTCTTCTGAACTCCAGTGAATACAAGCCCAGTTGATCCAGTCTTTCTTGATAGGTCAGTCCCACCATCCCGGGAATCAGTCTGGTGAATCTTCGCTGCACTCCCTTAATAGCAAGAATGTCCTTCCTCAAATTAGGAGACCAAAACTGTACACAATACTCCAGGTGTGGCCTCACCAAGGCCCTGTACAACTGTAGCAACACCTCCCTGCCCCTGTACTCAAATCCCCTCGCTATGAAGGCCAACATGCCATTTGCTTTCTTAACTGCCTGCTGTACCTGCATGCCAACCTTCAATGACTGATGTACCATGACACCCAGGTCTCGTTGCACCTTCCCTTTTCCTAATCTGTCACCATTCAGATAATAGTCTGTCTCTGTTTTTACCACCAAAGTGGATAACCTCACATTTATCCACATTATACTTCATCTACCATGCATTTGCCCACTCACCTAACCTATCCAAGTCACTCTGCAGCCTCATAGCATCCTCCTCGCAGCTCACACTGCCACCCAACTTAGTGTCATCCGCAAATTTGGAGACACTACATTTAATCCCCTCGTCTAAATCATTAATGTACAATGTAAACAGCTGGGGCCCCAGCACAGAACCTTGCGGTACCCCACTAGTCACTGCCTGCCATTCTGAAAAGTACCCATTTACTCCTACTCTTTGCTTCCTGTCTGACAACCAGTTCTCAATCCACGTCAGCACACTACCCCCAATCCCATGTGCTTTAACTTTGCACATTAATCTCTTGTGTGGGACCTTGTCAAAAGCCTTCTGAAAGTCCAAATACACCACATCAACTGGTTCTCCCTTGTCCACTCTACTGGAAACATCCTCAAAAAATTCCAGAAGATTTGTCAAGCATGATTTCCCTTTCACAAATCCATGCTGACTTGGACCTATCATGTCACCTCTTTCCAAATGCGCTGCTATGACATCATTAATAATTGATTCCATCATCTTACCCACTACCGATGTCAGGCTGACCGGTCTATAATTCCCTGTTTTCTCTCTCTCTCCTTTTTTAAAAAGTGGGGTTACATTGGCTACCCTCCACTCGATAGGAACTGATCCAGAGTCAATGGAATGTTGGAAAATGACTGTCAATGCATCCGCTATTTCCAAGGCCATCTCCTTAAGTACTCTGGGATGCAGTCCATCAGGCCCTGGGGATTTATCGGCCTTCAATCCCATCAATTTCCCCAACACAATTTCCCGACTAATAAAGATTTCCCTCAGTTCCTCCTCCTTACTAGACCCTCTGACCCCTTTTATATCCGGAAGGTTGTTTGTGTCCTCCTTAGTGAATACCGAACCAAAGTACTTGTTCAATTGGTCTGCCATTTCTTTGTTCCCCGTTATGACTTCCCCTGATTCTGACTGCAGGGGACCTACGTTTGTCTTTGCTAACCTTTTTCTCTTTACATACCTATAGAAACTTTTGCAATCCGGCTTAATGTTCCCTGCAAGCTTCTTCTCGTACTCCATTTTCCCTGCCCTAATCAAACTCTTTGTCCTCCTCTGCTGAGTTCTAAATTTCTCCCAGTCCCCGGGTTCGCTGCTATTTCTGGCCAATTTGTATGCCACTTCCTTGGCTTTAATACTATCCCTGATTTCCCTAGATAGCCACGGTTGAGCCACCTTCCCTTTTTTATTTTCACGCCAGACAGGAATGTACAATTGTTGTAATTCATCCATGCAGTCTCTAAATGTCTGCCATTGCCCATCCACAGTCAACCCCTTAAGTATCATTCGCCAATCTATCCTAGCCAATTCACGCCTCATACCTTCAAAGTTACCCTTCTTTAAGTTCTGGACCATGGTCTCTGAATTAACTGTTTCATTCTCCATCCTAATGCAGAATTCCACCATATTATGGTCACTCTTCCCCAAGGGGCCTCGCACAATGAGATTGCTAATTAATCCTCTCTCATTACACAACACCCAGTCTAAGATGGCCTCCCCCCTAGTTGGTTCCTCGACATATTGGTCTAGAAAACCATCCCTTATGCACTCCAGGAAATCCTCCTCCACCGTATTGCTTCCAGTTTGGCTAGCCCAATCTATGTGCATATTAAAGTCACCCATTATAACTGCTGCACCTTTATTGCATGCACCCCTAATTTCCTGTTTGATGCCCTCCCCAACATCACTACTACTGTTTGGAGGTCTGTACACAACTCCCACTAACGTTTTTTGCCCTTTGGTGTTCTGCAGCTCTACCCATATAGATTCCACATCATCCAAGCTAATGTCTTTCCTAACTATTGCATTAATCTCCTCTTTAACCAGAAATGCTACCCCACCTCCTTTTCCTTTTATTCTATCCTTCCTGAATGTTGAATAACCCTGGATGTTGAGTTCCCAGCCCTGATCATCCTGGAGCCACGTATCCGGAATCCCAATCACATCATATTTGTTAACATCTATTTGCACAGTTAATTCATCCACCTTATTGCGGATACTCCTTGCATTAAGACACAAAGCCTTCAGGCTTGTTTTTTTAACACCCTTTGTCCTTTTAGAATTTTTCTGTACAGTGGCCCTTTTTGTTCTTTGCCTTGGGTTTCTCTGCCCTCCACTTTTCCTCATCTCCTTTCTGTCTTTTGCTTTTGCCTCCTTTTTGTCTCCCTCTGACTCCCTGCATTGGTTCCCATCCCCCTGCCATATTAGTTTAACTCCTCCCCAACAGCACTAACAAACACTCCCCCTAGGACATCGCCCGTCTCTGCCCCTGCCTCAGCTCATCAGTTTTGGTCTCCTTACCCAAGGAAGGATACACTTGCCTTTGAGGGAGTGCAACAAAGGTTCACCAGACTGATTCCTGGGATGGGGGAATTGTCCTATGAGGAGAGATTGAGCAGACTAGGCCGATATTCTCTAGAGTTTAGAAGAATGGAAGGCGACCTCATTGAAACATACAACATTCTTACAGGGCTTGACAGGGTAGATGCAGGGAGGATGTTTCCCCCGTGCTGGAGAGTCTAGAACCAGGGGTCACAGTCTCAGGATAAGGGGTCGGCCATTTAGGATTGAGATGAGGAGGAATTTCTTCACTCAGAGGGTGGTGAATCTTTGGAATTCTCTGCCCCAGAGGGCTGTGGAGGCTCAGTCGTTGAGGATATTCAAGGCTGGGATTGATAAATTTTTGGACATTAAGGGAATCCAGCGATATGGGGATAGGGCAGAAAAGTGGAGCTCAGGTTGAAGATCAGCAGTGATCTCATTGAATGGCGGAGCAGGCTCGAGGGGCTGAATGGCCGACTCCTGCTCCTAATTCTTATTGCCTGAAACAGGTGGACGAGTTGGACATGGTCGGCCTCTTGGCCGCATCGCCGGTTTAGGGGACGATTGGGCTAATGACCTCAGTTAGGGGTTGTTAACGCCAGACGAGAGTACTCAAAATCGATCCCAAAGAACGTTATCCTGCAGTGGTCAAGACAATAAGGTGCCTTTATAACAGCCCCTTTGACATAATGAAATGTCCCAAGACACTTCACAGGAGCGATTATCAGACAAATTCTGAAACTGAGCCACGTTAAGAAGACATCAGAACAGGGGACAAAAGCTGGGTCAAAGAGGTAGGTTTTAAGGAGCGTCTTAAGGAAGGAGATAGAGGTAGAGAGGAGGAGAGGTTTAGGGAGGGAGTTCTAGAGCTTGGGGCCCAGCAGCTGAAGGCACGGCCACCAATGGTGGAGCGATTAAAATCAGAGATGCTCAAGGGGGCGGATGAAGACACTCGATGAGAATGCTCCACTCAAACCACCTGCATTTTCCAACTGTTGGGTCATTACCTGGCGTGTGGGGAGGGAGAGATGGTTGTAAACCCGATAACCAGATGGCAGTGATGGGTCAGTGTAGAAAAACTCACATGGATGGATAGCTGGCACTGAAACAGAGAAGCAGAAAGATCATGACGCAGCGAGTTAGACGATCCCCCTCTCTTTGTTAGATCTGGGCCACAATTTGCATTCAAATAACATCTTTCATGTAATTTTACATCTCAAAGTGCTTAATAAGGGGATCAGAGAACGCTGAGCAAGAATTGGGAGATTGGCCAGGGGAAGCAGCCAAAGAGGTAAGCTTTACGTAGTCTTACAAGGTATTTACAGCACAGAATCAGGCCATTCTGCCCAACAGGTACATGCCACTGCTTATGCTCCACATGAGCTTTAAGAAAGATTTGAAAGGTAGGAAGAGGTGTAACAAAGCTGAGAGTTTTAGGTTGAGAATTCCAGAGGATATGAGCATGGGCATGGCCAAAGCAGATGTTCTTCTTCTGTGGGTTCAGGCCCCGTCTAGGGACCGGAGCATGTAAATCTAGGCTGACACTCCATTGCAGTGCCGAGACTGCCACACTGTCGGAGGGGCAGTCCTGAGGGAGCGCCGCACTGTCGGAGGGGCGGTACTGAGGGAGCGCCGCACTGTCGGAGGGGCGGCACTGAGGGAGTGCCGCACTGTCAGAGGGGCAGTACTGAGGGAGTGCCGCACTGTCAGAGGGGCGGTACTGAGGGAGCGCCGCACTGTCGGAGGGGCGGTACTGAGGGAGCGCCGCACTGTGGGAGGGGCGGTACTGAGGGAGCGCCGCACTGTCGGTGGGGCGGTACTGAGGGAGTGCCGCACTGTCGGAGGGGCGGTACTGAGGGAGCGCCGCTCTGTCGGAGGGGCGGTACTGAGGGAGCGCCGCACTGTCGGAGGGGCGGTACTGAGGGAGCGCCACACTGTCGGAGGGGCGGTACTGAGGGAGCGCCGCACTGTCGGTGGGGCGGTACTGAGGGAGCGCCGCACTGTCAGAGGGGCGGTACTGAGGGAGCGCCGCACTGTCGGAGGGGCAGTACTGAGGGAGTGTGGCACTGTCGGAGGGGCAGTACTGAGGGAGCGCCGCACTGTCGGAGGGGCGGTACTGAGGGAGCGCCGCACTGTCGGAGGGGCGGTACTGAGGGAGCGCCGCACTGTCGGAGGGGCGGTACTGAGGGAGCGCCGCACTGTCGGAGGGGCGGTACTGAGGGAGCGCCGCACTGTCGGAGGGGCGGTACTGAGGGAGCCCCGCACTGTCGGAGGAGCGGTACTGAGGGAGCACCGCACTGACGGAGCGCCGCACTGTCAAAGGGCAGTACTGAGGGAGCGCCGCACTGTCGGTGTTGCTGTCTTTTGGATGAGATGTTAAACTGAGGCCCCGTCTGCTCTCTCAGGTGGATGTAAACAAGAAGAGCAGGGGAGTTATCCGCGGTGTCCCAACCAATATTTATCCCGCAATTAACATAACAAAACAGATTATCTGGTCATTATTACATTGCTGTTTGTGGGAGCTTGCTGTGCGCAAATTGGCCAATGCTTCCCACATTACAACAGTGACTACACTCCAAAAGTACTTTATTGGCTGTAAAGCGCTTTGAGACATCCGGTGGTCGTGAAAGGCGCTATAGAAATGCAAGTCTTTTCTTTCCTTTGTGATGCCTTACTATGTGCAATTTGGCTGCCCCATTCGCCTGCAGAACAGTACCTGCACTTCAAAAGTAATTTATTGGTTGTGAAGTGTTAGGGGTGCTCTGAGGAAGTGAAAAGCAGTGTATAAATGCAAACGCTTCCTTTTAGCATTGGTAAAATAGAAAGAGGGAAGAATGATTGAGATAAAAAGCAAGAAGATGGAAACCAGAGACGATCCACAACTATAACTTGTGTTTGTATAGCGGGTTAGAAGACAAAGATTGTGACACAAGCCACATAAGGAGAAATTAAGGCAGGTGACCAAAAGCTTGGTCAAAGAGGTAGGTTTTAAGGAGCGTCTTAAAGGAGGAAAGGGAAGTAGAGAGGTGGAGAGGTTTAGGGAGGGAGTTCCAGAGCTTGGGGCCCAGGCAACAGAAGGCACGGCCACCGATGGTGGAGCGATTATAATCAGGGATGCTCAGGAGGACAGAATTAGAGGAGCGCAGACATCTCGGGGGGAGCGGGAGGTGGGGGGGTTGTGGGGCTGGAGGAGATTACAGAGATAGGGAGGGGAGAGGGTCATGGAGGGATTTGAAAACAAGGATGAGAATTTTTAAATCGAGGTGTTGCTTCACCGGGAACCAATGTAGGTCAGCGAGCACAGGGGGTGATGGGTGAGCGAGACTGGGTGCGAGTTAGGACAGACGGAAACGAGCACAGGGGGTGATGGGTGAGCGGGACTGGGTGCGAGTTAGGACAGACGGAAACGAGCACAGGGGGTGATGGGTGAGCGGGACTGGGTGCGAGTTAGGACACGGGGCATCGAGCATAGGGGGTGATGGGTGAGCGGGACTCGGTGCGAGTTAGGACACGGAGCAGCGAGCACAGTGGGTGATGGGTGAGTGGGGCTTGGTGCGAGTTAGGACACGGAGCAGCGAGCACAGGGGGTGATGGGTAAGCGGGACTCGGTGCGAGTTAGGACACGGAGCAGCGAGCACAGGGGGTGATGGGTGAGCAGGACTTGGTGTGAGTTAGGACAGGGGGTGATGGGTGAGCGGTGAGCGGAACTCGGTGCGAGTTCGGACAAGGGCAGCCGAGTTTTGGATCACCTCTAGTTTACGACGGGTCGAATGTGGGAGGCCAGCCAAGAGAGCGTTGGAATAGTCAAGTCTGGAGGTAACAAAGGAATGGAATGGTTTCAGCAATAGATGAGCTGAGGCAGGGGCGGAGACGGGTGATGTTACGGAGATGGAAATAGGCGGTTTTAGTTATGCTGCGGATATGTGATTAAAAGCTCATTTCAGGGTCAAGTATGACACCAAAGTTGCAAACAGTCTGATTCAGCCTCAGACAGGAGTTGGGAAGAGGGATGGAGTCAGTGGCTAGGGAACGGAGTTTGTGGCGGGGACCAAAAACAATGGCTTCGGTCTTCCCAATATTCAACTGGAGAAAATGTCTATTGATCCAGAACGTTCATGGCTTCTGACTTTGGGATAGTTGCTTGCTGCTCGTGTCATTTTAAAATGTAGAAAAGTCCACGCAGACATGCTCGCCACTGGCCCGGCACTCGAGTCTCGATTCCATACTTCAGTCGTTACCGGCAATTAGGACACGGGGCAGCGAGCACGGGGGGCGGTGATAGGTGAGTGGGACTGGGTGCGAGTTAGGACACGGAGCAGTGAGCACAGGGGGTAATAGGTGAGTGGGATTGGGTGCGAGTTAGGACACGGAGCAGTGAGCACAGGGGGTAATAGGTGAGTGGGACTGGGTGCGAGTTAGGATACGGAGCAGTGAGCACAGGGGGTAATAGGTGAGTGGGATTGGGTGCGAGTTAGGACACGGAGCAGTGAGCACAGGGGGTGATGGGTGAGTGGGACTCGGTGCGAGTTAGGACACGGGGCAGTGAGCACAGAGGGTGATGGGTGAGTGGGACTCGGTGCGAGTTAGGACACGGGCAGAGAGCACAGGGGGTGATGGGTGAGTGGGGCTTGGTGCGAGTTAGGACACGGGGCAGTTAGCACAGGGGGTGATGGGTGAGTGGGACTCGGTGCGAGTTAGGACACGGGGCAGTGAGCACAGGGGGTGATGGGTGAGTGGGACTGGGTGTGAGTTAGGACACGGGCAGAGAGCACAGGGGGTGATGGGTGGGCGGGACTCGGTGTGAGTTAGGACACAGGGCAGTGAGCACAGAGGGTGATGGGTGAGTGGGACTCGGTGCGAGTTAGGACACGGGCAGAGAGCACAGGGGGTGATGGGTGAGCGGGACTCGGTGTGAGTTAGGACACGGGCAGAGAGCACAGGAGGTGATGGGTGAGCGGGATACGGGGCAGCGAGCACAGGGGGTGATGGGTGGGCGGGACTCGGTGTGGGTTAGGACACGGGCAGAGAGCACAGGGGGTGATGGGTGAGCGGGACTCGGTGTGAGTTAGGACACGGGCAGAGAGCACAGGAGGTGATGGGTGAGCGGGATACGGGGCAGCGAGCACAGGGGGTGATGGGTGGGCGGGACTCGGTGTGGGTTAGGACACGGGCAGAGAGCACAGGAGGTGATGGGTGAGCGGGATATGGGGCAGAGAGCACAGGGGGTGATGGGTGGGCGGGACTCGGTGTGAGTTAGGACACGGGCAGAGAGCACAGGAGGTGATGGGTGAGCGGGATACGGGGCAGCGAGCACAGGGGGTGATGGGTGGGCGGGACTCGGTGTGGGTTAGGACACGGGCAGAGAGCACAGGAGGTGATGGGTGAGCGGGATACGGGGCAGCGAGCACAGGGGGTGATGGGTGAGTGGGACTCGGTACGAGTTAGGACACGGGGTAGTGAGCACAGGGGGTGATCAGAATATAGAATGTTTGGTCACACCTTGTACAAGCGTATACAGACATGCACCGACTTGTACAACTATTTCACAAATTTTGATGACATTATTGCAAAGTTCCTTGTTGAGTCTTACTGTGAATTTCTTGGGAACGGAGGAGGCTGGCTTCTGATTTCACTGTGCAGCCAGGCTTGGAGTGGGATCCAATGGAGGCTTGGTCCTTGAGCCTGGAGCCGTCCATGTCAGCGGGGAAGTCCTGTGACTGCTGAGACCCAACCGCGGCATAAAAGGAATGAAAAGATGGGTGTGACAGGGTTCTCGTGGAGAATGGGGCCACAACACCTGAATGCTTCACCTGTACAGAAAGAGAGACACATGTCAGTAGTTAAGACCGCTGGGTTACTATAAATCAAACCAAAGGAAGAGATTAATTTCACGGCCCGGAGCCCAGCAAGATCTATCTTTCTCAAACTAGGAATCTGTTGAGGCTGCCATGACTTAAAGGGATAGAAACACATGTTGAAAACTGTGCGAAACGGACACATTGCATTTGCCGCCTGTTATACGCTGTGCCCGATATTCAAAGGAATTGGATAATCGTAGAATAGTAGGCCATTCAGCCCATCGAGTGCACCAGCTTTGTCGAAGAGCAAACCCATCAGTCCCACTCCCCGCTCTTTCCCCAAATCCCAGGCAATTTTTTCTCGTTCAAGTATTTATCTAATTCCCTTTTGAAGGCGACTATTGAATCTGTGTTCACCCCTCTCAGGCAGTGCGTTCCAAATCCTCACCACTTGATGCGTAAAAAGGTTTTTCATGTCGCCTCGGGTTCTTTTGTCAATCGCCTTAAATCTGTGCCCTCTGGTTATCGACCCTTCAGCCGTTAGAAACGGTTTCTCTCGATCTACTCTGTCTAAATCCTTAAACACCTCAACCCTAACCCTAACTCTAACCCTCCTCTTAACCTTCTCTGCTCCAAGGAGAACAACCCCAGCTTCTCCAGTCTCTCCACGTCACTGTAGTTCCTCATCCCTGGAACCATTGCATCTCTTCTGCACCCTCTCTAAAACCTTCACATCCTTCCTACAGTGTGGTGCCCAGAACTGGACGTGAGGAGGGGGGTGGGGGAGCGGGAGTGGCCCTGCTTATCTTGTTCCTCCCGGGGCCTACAAGAATAATTCATGGGCCTTTTCTATCCCCTCCCCTCCCCCCCATGGAACTGAGAACAGGGACCAGTGAGATACCGTCGGTTTTCCAATCCTGCCCAAAATGTGTTTCGGCCCCAAGGAGTCCCATGTGAATAAAAACTCATAATTCTGCCTCTAACTCTCTTTGGCTTTGGGAAGGTGATGTTGTATTGGTTAGTTTAAGCCTCCTGCCCATAGGCTAATACATTGCTAACAACAACAACTTGTATTTATATAGCATCTTTAACATAGTGGAACGTCCTGAGGTGCTTCACAGCAGTGTTATAGGACAAAACAAAATTGACACCAAGCTACAGAAGAAGAAATGACGGCAGATGATGAAAAGCTTGGTCAAAGATGTAGGTTTTAAGAAGAGGAGGAAAGTTTTAGGGAGGGAGTTCCAGAGCTTGGGGCCCAGGCAGCTGAAGGCACGGCCACCGATGGTGGAGCGATTATAATCAGGGATGCTCAAAAGGGCAGAATTAGAGGTGCGCAGATATCTCGGGGGCGCTGGGAGTTATCCAAGGGGAACATAAGGCCTACATTGGATGCATTCTCTCACTGAAAACGGCAAAAACCTTGCTTCTCCTACTGATTGTAACCGGCTCCCAAGCTCTCAGCAGCTCGGAACACAGGTGTTGGGAGCTGAGCCCAACAATCAGCAGTGCTGGAGGGAAATTCAATATTGGCAGTAAAGGGAAAAGGATGGCTTGTGGCATTTCAGGGACCTACCACTGACCCTGCATACCCCAGCGGGATCGATGGTCCGTGGTGGCTACTCTCTGGGGTCATTGCCCCAACTTATTGGGGCTACTGTGGAGCATAGCATGGCTTTCTACGAGTCTGTGAGTCGCTGTGTTGGACCAGGATGTTTCCCCACAGGGAGGGGGTGTAGGGAGCGAGGGGCAGCCATTCAGCTGCTTTCATATACTTCCGAGGGTGATTACAAAATGACATTCGCAAAGGCCTGGAAACCCTCTGTAATGTATTTGCTTCATAGGTTCTTTGCTTAAGAATCCATAGCAACATGTTGCTATTAAGAATGAGTTGGTTTATTAGCAAAGGTTTAACAATCACACGACACATTACCAGTTCATCCACCAGGCTCACAACCACCTGCCCCATCGTGGGTCCCCCGAACCCAACTGGCTGGGGTTTTATTGAGTCTGGTGAACATCACATGACTGACTGAGCCACTCACAACTCAACAGCTCCACAACTATTTTTGTAGAAACTTTCATTCAAGTGCCCTCTAGTTTTTTTTTTGAGGGCACCAAAACACAAATTAACATAAAGAGAACCTTTATGTCAAATTAAATCAAATTAAAATTCTGTTCCAGTTGAAATGATGCCCTCTGGCGCCCACCTCTCGCGGAAGGCCGCAAGCGTACCGGTGGACACCGCGTGCTCCAACTCCAGGGACACCCTGGCTCGGATGTAACCGCGGAAGAGGCAGGCAGTCGGGCTGAACGACCCCCTCGACCGCCCGCTGCCTGGACCGGTTAATGGCCCCCTTGGCCATGCCCAGGAGCAGTCCTACGAGGAGGCCTTCCGACCTGCCCGCTCCCCTCCCCATGCAACAGCTCTACAAACCTGTGAGCATCCTCACCAGGGGCGAGCATTACACCTGCGGCCTTGGCTGGTAAAAATGCATCAGAGAGACAATGAAATGGAGGGGGAGGGGGGAAGGAGAGAAAACAACACCAAAGTAAAGCAAAGACAGACATGTTCAAACCTTTCTGTACTGGGAAACATTTCCTAAACTGGATGTGTCTGCCTCTTCGATGCTGTTAACTGTCAAAGATTTATCTTTGTCTGATGTCAATGCAGCATACTGACCATGGACTGATGCCACAGCTCCTCTGTAGTTATCCTTCCTAGAACAGACTAGGGGAAACGGTCACATTATTACCCGAGTTCTGACTAGCACGTAAAATATAGAATTTTTTTTTAAACGTAAAATGTTGAACATACACATTGAGTCTGTCAGGTTTCAGCATCTGAAAGAAAATATACTGGCTCACATTTTAGGTCAGACTCCATGAGGGAGATATGAAACTGCCGTTTCCAAATGCTGACCGACCCACTTTGTGTTTCCAGCAATTATTTTTTGAAATTCCGATTTCCCCTTTTTATTTCAGATAAAATATGTTATGGAATTGGTAACCGTGTGTCGTGTCGTGTGGCCATTTAGGACTGAGATGAGAAATTTCTTCACTCAGGAAAGTGGTGAATCTTTGGAATTTGAGGCCTGTGGATGCTCAGTCATTGCGGCCGAGTCCCTAGCTTCCCAGCAAAACCCATGGCTGGAAACGCGGACCCTCCCTGCCAACGTTCCAGCACAGCTCATCATTCATGCACCCTCAGAAGAAACGAGCAGGGACACAAACACCTCACTGTCTCCGCAACCCTCTCGTGCTGAGGGCAGGTCTGTGCCAATCTGGCACAGTAAACGACTCCCAGGAGGGCTCAAGTCATGTCCATCGCACTTAAATCAGCTAGGTGATAACTGTGGTATGGTCACATTACAGGAAGGACGTGATCGCAATAGCGAGGGTACAGAGGAGATTTACCAGGATGTTGCCAGGACTGGAACATCTTAGCTATGAGGAAAGATTGGATAGGCTGGGGTTGTTTTCCTTAGAACAATGGTGGCTGAGGGGGAAATTTAATTGAGGTGTATAAAATTATGAGGGCCCTAGATAGGGTGGATAGGACGGACCTATTTCCCTTGGCAGAGGGGCCACAACCAGGGGGCATAGATTTAAAGTAGTTGGTGAAAGGATTAGAGGGGCGATGAGGAAACATTTCTTCCCCCAGAGGGTGGTGGGGTCTGGAACTCACGGCCTGAAAGGGTGGTAGAGGCAGAAACCCTCACCACATTTGGATGCTGCACCTGAAGTGCTGTAACCTACAGGGCTACGGATACAGAGCTGGAAGGTGGGATTAGGCTGGGTAGCTGCTGGTCAGCCGGCATGGACACGATGGGCCCAATGGCCTCCTTCTGCGTTATTTTTCTACGATTCTATGAAGTGTTTTCAGCTGTTTATAGACACACAGCGCAAGCCTTCATTTGTGTTTTCAAGAAGGGAGTGATTGCGATTCCCTCCCCAAAAAGGCTGTGCTTTATCTTTAAGCCTCAAGTTTTCTATTGGGGAAATACTCATTCCTGTGCAATGAGAAATTGCCACAGTACATGCAGCTTCTATGGTGCAGCCACAGACACTCCAACTAGTTATTCTATCACATCACTGCCATCAGCTGGCTTTGCTTGGTAACTACAATATCAAATATTTAACTGGAGTCTTAGAACATGTCAGTAATAAGTAAGAGCTCTCGACCAGAGGGCTGTGGAGGCTCAGTCGTTCAGTATATTCAAGGCTGAGAGCGATAGGTTTTTGGATATTAAGGGGATCAAGGGATATGGGGATAGTGCAGGGAAGTGGGCCTGAGTCCATGATCGGATCAGCCGTGATCTGATTGAATGGCGGAGCAGGCTCGAGGGACCGAATGGCCGACTCCTGCTCCTATTTCTTATGTTCTTACAGCACAATTTGATAGAATTTTATTTTATTGGTTCACGGGATGTGGGCGTCGCTGGCCTTTATTGCCCGTGAGAAGGTGGTGGTCAGCCGCCTTGTTGAATCGCAGGGTAAAGACAGCAGATTACTGAACCCAATGGGATTTTACTACAATCCGGTAGTTACATGGTCACCATTACTGACACTAGCTTTTGAAATGTAATTGCAGATTTATTGAGTTAACTGCATTTAAATCTCAGTTGCCGTGGGATCATCAGTCTGGGCCTCTGGATAACATAACCACTGTGCTACCGTACCCAGCATGAACAATATCATTTTACAGCATCATAACCAAAGTCATTATTGCAGAAAATGTCATTATCGTCAGGGTAACTAGGGTTGGGCAAGGAAGAAATATGGAACACAAGCGAATTAAAGCGATTTCCAAATATTATAATCAATCAGAAAACACACAGGTGCCTCCCCATAATCGCATCAATTCCCTTACCTCTGGCCTGCAGGAATGAGAAAGAACTTTCTGTTCCAGGACTGTTCATAGCATTCTCAAACTCACTGTAATACTGAAAAGGTGGAGGCTCCCCTATGATCCGTAACAGAGACCTGCAACATAAAGGACAATGGTCAATCACAAGATCAGCAGCTTAGATCTCCAGAACATCAACCCAACCCCGATTTGTTTGGTTTATTGTCGCTTTACATTGTTTAGACAGAGTGAGCATATTGCATACGAATCAGTAATACCCGTAAGTCTCTTTTACCTCACCACTCGGCCAGTTATCTCACAACCGTGGAGTATAATCAACCTGCACCCAACACACGAGCTCATCAGCCGTGGCTCAGTGGACACCACCCTCGTCTCTGAGTCAGAAGGTTGTGGGTTCAAGTCCCACTCCAGGGTCTTGAGCACAAAAATCTACACCGAAATTCCAGGGCAGTACTGAGGGAGCCCTGCACTGTCGGAGGGGCAGTGCTGAGGGAGCCCTGCACTGTCGGGGGGGCAGTGCTGAGGGAGTGCTGCACTGTCGGAGGGGCAGTGCTGAGGGAGCCCTGCACTGTCGGAGGGGCAGTACTGAGGGAGCCCTGCACTGTCGGAGGGGCAGTGCTGAGGGAGCGCTGCACTGTCGGAGGGGCAGTACTGAGGGAGTGTCGCACTGTCGGAGGGGCGGTACTGAGGGAGCGCCGCACTGTCGGAGGGGCAGTACTGAGGGAGCCCTGCACTGTCGGAGGGGCGGTACTGAGGGAGCGCTGCACTGTCGGAGGTGCCGTCTTTCGGATGAGACGTTAAACCGAGGCCCCGTCTGCTCTCTCAGGTGGACGTAAAAGATCCCACAGCACTATTTCAAAGAAGAGCAGGGGCGTTCCCCCCGGTGTCCTGGCTATCCGTCAATCAACATAACAAAAAAACAGATTAACTGGTCATTATCACATTGCTGTGTGTGGGAGCTTGCTGTGCACAATTTGGTTGCTACATTACAACAGTGACTGCACTCCAAAAGTACTTGATTGGCTGTAAAGCGCTTTGAGACGTCCGGTGGTCGTGAAATACACTATATAAATGCAAGTCTTCTTAATATGGACAAATTCAAGAAACTGTACATCGGAAGAAAGCCAAGGAGAGGCATCTGTACTGTCTGAACAAAAAGCAAAATACTACAGTTTCTGGAAATCTCATATTACATTGCGGTTACAGCCCAGAAACAGGCCACTGGGCCCCACCGCTCGGTGCTGGGGTTTATGGTCTCCTCCCACCCCTTCTTCATCACTCCCCATCACCATATCCTTCTATTCCTTTCTCCCTCATGTGTTTATCCAGCTTCCCTTTAAATGTATCTCTGTTATTGACCTCAAATATTCTATGTGGCAGCGAGTCCCACATTTATCCCCACTCTCTGGGTAAGGACGTTTCTTCTGAATTCCCTATTGGATTTATTAGTGACTATCTTGTATTTATGACTCCTCCAAAAACGAAAGAGCAGAAAATGCGGGGATCGCTCAGTGGGTCAGGCAGCATCTGCAGAGAGAGAAAAGGAAAAACTTGCATTTATATAGCACCTTGTCACGACCACCGGATATCCCAACACGCTTTACAGCTATTGAAGTACTTATAAAGTTTGGTCACTGTTGTAATGTAGGAAAGGCAGCAGCCAAAATGTGCACAGCAAGCTCCCACACACAGCAATGTAATAATGACCGGATAATCTGTTTGAGTGATGTTGATTGAGGGATAAATATTGGCCCCAGGACACTGGGGAGAACTACCCTGCTCTTCTTCCAAATAATGGCCGTGGGATCTTTTACATCCACCTGAGGGGCCTTGGTTTAACGTCTCATCTGAAAGATGGCATCTCCGACAGTACGGCGCTCCCTCAGTACCGCCCCTCCGACAGTGCGGCACTCCCTCAGTACTGCCCCTCCGACAGTGCGGCACTCCCTCAGCACTGCCCCTCTGACAGTGTGGCGCTCCCTCAGTACTGCCCCTCCGACAGTGCGGCGCTCCCTCAATACTGCCCCTACGACAGTGTGGCGCTCCTTCAGTACTGCCCCTCCGACAGTGTGGCGCTCCCTCAGTACTGCCCCTCCGACAGTGTGGCGCTCCCTCAGTACTGCCCCTCCGACAGTGCGGCGCTCCCTCAGTACTGCCTCTCTGAGAGTGCGGCACTCCCTCAGTACTGCCCCTCCGACAGTGCGGCACTCCCTCAGCACTGCCCCTCTGACAGTGTGGCGCTCCCTCAGTACTGCCCCTCCGACAGTGCGGCGCTCCCTCAGTACTGCCCCTACGACAGTGTGGCGCTCCCTCAGCACTGCCCCTCCGACAGTGCGGCGCTCCCTCAGTACTGCCCCTCCGACAGTGTGGCGCTCCCTCAGTACTGCCCCTCCGACAGTGCGGCGCTCCCTCAGCACTGCCCCTCTGAGAGTGCGGCACGCCCTCAGTACTACCCGTCTGACAGTGCAGCACTCCCTCAGTACTGCCCCTCCGACAGTGTGGCGCTCCCTCAGCACTGCAGTGTCAGCCTGGATTTTGAAACCACAACCTTCTGACTCAGAGGCAGTGTGCTACCCACGGCTGACATTGATTAAAAGAAGAAACGTCTTTACCCAGAGAGGGGTGAGACTGTGGGACTCGCTGCCACAGGGAGGGGTTGAGGTGAATAGTATCAGTGCATTTAAGCGGAGGCTGGACAAGTATATGGGGGAGAAGGGAATCGAGGGTTATGCTGATAGAGTTAGATGAGGAAAGACGGGAGGTGGCTCGAATGGAGCATAAACGCCGGCATGGACTGGTTGGACCGAATGGCCTGTTTCTGTGCCGTATATGCCGTGTAATCCTGTGTAATATTAAACTTCCATTTGCCATGTATTTGTCCAATGCAAACCTTCCGTATGAGACCATGACTGCCTCCTCTGAGTGCAATATACCAGCCATTTCGCTCCCCAAGCTTGGTCCCATCTCTAAATGTAACTACTACACATTGAAGCCATTAGACTCTGGGCAGTAATGTTGATCTAAGGGTCCAAATGGTTTCTGCAGCAAATAATAGATGCCCGAGAACAATAAAAAGGCAGTGACACTTTCTTTTTTTGTCCCGTCCTCTCCTGAAAGTGCTGATTCCTGTTGAGTTACGTGTCGATTGTTCACCTGTGAACCTACACGTTGGGTGTATTTCAGAAGGAGTTCTCACTCAGTGCCTCTGCATTTGCTTATCACAGCAGGGGTGACTGGACAGCCGATGGGTTGGAACCATGGTCGACATCCCGTCCACCTTCCCCACTCTAGCTCGTGGGTGCCGAATCTAATTGCAGCATCTTGCGTGCTTTTATGTGACTGAACTATCTCGGCATAGAACAGCTTATTTTGGACTTTACCCCGTGAGTTTATTAACATGGTCCCAGCGATCCCAATGTCAGCTACACATGGGAAAACAGTGCAATTATAGCAGACAACGCAAGTATATGGCAACAAAAATAATGTGGCAGTAAATCAACAGACATAGAAACATTCAGAAGTCTGATGTCAAAAATCAGACAGACAAAACTCTGGTGGCCCCACAGATGCATTGGGATCTTACTAACCTCCAGACAATCCATTGTGTAAACTAGACATAGACTGTAGCACCGAGTCCCACTCACCCATCACCCCCTGTGCTCGCTGCCCCGTGTTCTAACTCGCACCGAGTTCCGCTCACCCATCACCCCCTGTGCTCGCTGCCCCGTGTCCTAACTCGCACCGAGTCCCACTCATCCATCACCCCCTGTGCTCACTGCCCCGTGTCCTAACTCGCACCGAGTCCCGCTCACCCATCACCCTCTGTGCTCGCTGCCCCGTGTCCTAACTCGCACCGAGTCCCACTCATCCATCACCCCCTGTGCTCACTGCCCCGTGTCCTAACTCGCACCGAGTCCCACTCACCCATCACCCCCTGTGCTCGCTGCCCCGTGTCCTAACTCGCACCGAGTCCCACTCATCCATCACCCCCTGTGCTCACTGCCCCGTGTCCTAACTCGCACCGAGTCCCACTCACCCATCACCCTCTGTGCTCGCTGCCCCGTGTCCTAACTCGCACCGAGTCCCACTCACCCATCACCTCCTGTGCTCACTGCCCCGTGTTCTAACTCGCACCGAGTCCCGCTCACCCATCACCCCCTGTGCTCACTGCCCCGTGTCCTAACTCGCACCAAGTCCCGCTCACCCATCACCCCCTGTGCTCGCTGACCCGTGTCCTAACTCGCACCGAGTCCCGCTCACCCATCACCCCCGGTGTTCGCTGACCCGTGTCCTAACTCTCACCAAGTCCCGCTCACCCATCACCCCCTGTGCTCGCTGACCCGTGTCCTAACTCGCACCGGGTCCCGCTCACCCATCACCCCCTGTGCTCGCTGACCCGTGTCCTAACTCGCACCAAGTCCCGCTCAGCCATCACCCCCTGTGCTCACTGCCCATTGTCCTAACTCGCACAGAGTCCCGCTCACCCATCACCCCCTGTGCTCGCTGACCCGTGTCCTAACTCGCACCGAGTCCCGCTCACCCATCACCCCCTGTGCTCGCTGACCCGTGTCCTAACTCGCACCAAGTCCCGCTCACCCATCACCCCCTGTGCTCACTGCCCCGTGTCCTAACTCGCACAGAGTCCCGCTCACCCATCACCCCCTGTGCTCGCTGACCCGTGTCCTAACTCGCACCGAGTCCCACTCACCCATCACCCCCTGTGCTCGCTGCCCCGTGTCCTAACTCGCACCGAGTCCCACTCATCCATCACCCCCTGTGCTCACTGCCCCGTGTCCTAACTCGCACCGAGTCCCACTCACCCATCACCCTCTGTGCTCGCTGCCCCGTGTCCTAACTCGCACCGAGTCCCACTCACCCATCACCTCCTGTGCTCACTGCCCCGTGTTCTAACTCGCACCGAGTCCCGCTCACCCATCACCCCCTGTGCTCACTGCCCCGTGTCCTAACTCGCACCAAGTCCCGCTCACCCATCACCCCCTGTGCTCGCTGACCCGTGTCCTAACTCGCACCGAGTCCCGCTCACCCATCACCCCCGGTGTTCGCTGACCCGTGTCCTAACTCTCACCAAGTCCCGCTCACCCATCACCCCCTGTGCTCGCTGACCCGTGTCCTAACTCGCACCGGGTCCCGCTCACCCATCACCCCCTGTGCTCGCTGACCCGTGTCCTAACTCGCACCAAGTCCCGCTCAGCCATCACCCCCTGTGCTCACTGCCCATTGTCCTAACTCGCACAGAGTCCCGCTCACCCATCACCCCCTGTGCTCGCTGACCCGTGTCCTAACTCGCACCGAGTCCCGCTCACCCATCACCCCCTGTGCTCGCTGACCCGTGTCCTAACTCGCACCAAGTCCCGCTCACCCATCACCCCCTGTGCTCACTGCCCCGTGTCCTAACTCGCACAGAGTCCCGCTCACCCATCACCCCCTGTGCTCGCTGACCCGTGTCCTAACTCGCACCGAGTCCCGCTCACCCATCACCCCCTGTGCTCACTGCCCCGTGTCCTAACTCGCACAGAGTCCCGCTCACCCATCACCCCCTGTGCTCGCTGACCTACATTGGCTCCCGGTTAAGCAACGCTTCAATTTCAAAATTCTCCTCCTTGTTTTCAAATCCCTCCCTATCTCTGTAACCTCCTCCAGCCCACATCCCTCCGAGATATCTGCGCTTCTCCAATTCTGGCCTCTTCAGCATCCCCGATATCCATCAGTCCACCACTGGTGGCCGTGCCTTCAGCTCTGGAATTCCCTCCCTAAAGCTTCTTAAAACCTACCTCTTTGACCAAGCCTGTACTAATATCTCCTTATGTGGCTCAGTGTCAAATGTTGTTTGATAAGGCTTATATGAAGTGCTTTGGGATGCTTTACTATGCTAAAGGCGCTATATAATTGTATGTTGTTGCTTAAAACCCATGACGATTGAAATGACATATCTTGCGGGGAATACCTGAGATAGTCGCGTTCCTCAGTTAGCTCCTCGTCCAACGCATCGGATACGATGCTGTCCAAATCAGAATTGTATTCCTCCGACTCGGAAGATGCAGACACTGGGCAATGCCAGGTTTGATTACCCACACTCCCTGTACGATTACCACTTCTTTCTTCCATTGCCGACTCATAATTCCATAGAGGTTCCTTCCCTACAGTTGAACAGATAAAGAAATTAAACCTAAATCAAATTGGGCTAAAAACTCTAAATGACTATTTAAAATTAAATACGGCTTTGGGCATGTATAGATGTGAAAGAAAGAAAGATTTGCATTTATATAGCACCTTTCACAACCTCAGAGAGCTTTACAGCCAATGAAGTACTTCTGGAGTGCAGTCACTGTTGTAATGTGGGAAACGCAGCAGCCAACTTGTGCACAGCAAGCTCCCACACACAGCAATGTGATAATGAGCGGATAATCTGTTTTGGTGATGTTGATTGAGGGATAAATATTGGCCAGGATAACTCCCCTGCTCTTCTTTGAAATACTGCTACGGGATCTTTTATGTCCACCTGAGAGGGCAGACGGGGCCTCGATTTAACATCTCATCCGAAAGACGGCACCTCCGATATTGCGGAACTCCCTCAGCACTGCACTCGGAGTATCAGCCTAGATTTGTGTACTCAAGTCCCTGGAGTGGGACTCGAACCCACAACCTTCTGACTCCGAGGCGAGTGTGCTGCCCACTGAGCCACGGCTGACTCTGCAGCTGGTATAGATGTGGTTCCGTTAGAAACCACAATACAGAAGGAATTGTAGGGCAGATCTTTTGCTTCTGCACCAGGAGCGTGTAATGGGAAATAGTGCATTTCCCAGCTCATGAGTTTGTGCTCAGTAAAATCAATGCACCGAAAATCACAGTGTCCGCCATTTCCCAATTATGCACCTCCAATGCACGGTGGGAATTCTGAAGCAGATAATCTCCCCTCCCGAGCGGCTGTAACCAACTCCACCCAAAGTTGCCCGTAAACTTACACAACAGCTCTGTAGCCAAAAGTGCCCATTGCTGTGGTACATACAGCCTTATCAAGGGCCCTGGCTTGAATGATCTAGGCTGCGCTGCTGCTAGTATCAGCTAGGGCAGCAGTGCTACAATTAGGGTCAGCGCCCGAGCGAGGGAAGGAAGGAAAGAGCAAGCAATTCCGTGGCGGGTCTCTGCTCCCGATCGCTATCCTGTGCCCCACACCCCTCCCCCACTGGAAAGTGCAGGTAAGGACAGCATCAGGTGCGAAGCCCTCCACCGCTGAATAGGCTGGCAACACTCACTCTTTATGCTCATTCTTGAAGAATGGCCAAGTTGCTGGTGCCCATGGCAACGACATGAGCCACTGCCATTAGCAGAGGACAAACACTCCAGGAGCAGGTCGGAAAAAAAAAATCTGAAGTGATTTTATGTTGTCAAGCTCCAGTTTGCAAGTATCGCTGCACGCTCCACAAAGTCTTCTTGGACAATCTGTGGATCAAAACATGGAATTACTTGCCTCCGCCACGTGCAGAACCGAGGCACGCTTGCTCTTCAGGCGTGCTGCGACCGGCTTGGCTTGGAGTGGGGCTGCTGGACATGGCGCTGCCAGCAGCCCTGACTTCGTTCCCCTGGCTGACGACATCATTATTGTTGTCTTCCATCTCTTGGGTCAAAATGTCGGCAAATCCAGAAGTTGCATCATGAGAGGAGGTACCAGCACCGGGAGTCTAAAGGACAATGGCAAGTTACCAATCTCCACCCACATCCTAAACCTCTTTGCCAAGTAGCACATGGTACAGTGATCTGGAGGTAGGACCAGCTGGATTGAAGTTGGCATTGGATCATTTTAACATTTTTTATAAACAAATGGTTTTATGTAATGTCAAAATGATGCACGCTGCTCAGGTGACTTGGTGGCACTGCTCAATGCGATACTGGGATGTGCAGACCAGGAAACTCCCACATTCAATTCCTCCTGGCCCTCGTCAACCAGGGCAAGGGTGGGCTCTAATACTGGACTCAGCATCCCCGAGCTCGGGGAGGGGAAGAATCATCAGCAAGGCACCGGATCCTAAAACTATGGGGTGACCCCCTACTGGAAGTGCACACATGTCTGAATGTCACGTGAGGACAGGATCAGGTTTGACTGGGGAGGAACATCGGAACAGGAGGCGGCCATTCAGCCCCTCGAGCCTGTTCCGCCATTCAATGAGACCACGGCTGATCTGCGACCTGACTCCATATGCCCGCCTTTGCCCCATATCCCTTAATACCTTTGGTGAACAAAAAACTATCAATTTCAGATTTAAAATTAACAATTGCCTATTGCTTACGAAAGTTCCAAACTTCTACCACCCTTTGTGAGTAGAAGGGTTTCCTCATTTCTGGCTCTAATCTTTCGACTATGCCCCTAGTCTTAGACTCCCCAACCAACAGAAATAGTCTCTCTCTATCTACCCTATCTGTTCCCCGTAATATCTTGGAAACTTCTATCAAATCACCCCTTAACCGTCTAAATTCCAGGGAATACAACCCTAGTTTGAGTTATCTCTCCGTGTAATTTTACCCTTGGTCTCCGAGTATCATTCTGGTAAACCGACGCTGCACTCACTCCAAGGCCAATATATCCTCCCAGAACTGCTCACAGTGCTCCAGGTGTGGGCTAACCAGGGCTTTGTACAGCTGCAGCATAACTTCTACTACTTGTATTCTAGTCCTCGCGATATAAAGGGCATTAACATTTTTGATTATTTTCTGTATCTGTTCATGACATTTTAATGATCTATGTACCTAGACCCCCCAGGTGCCTCCTGTAGCCTGTTGATGGTCACATTATAGGGTCATATTCAAACATGAGGAACATCCATGTGGGTCACACATGAAGAACGGCCATGTGGGTCACACATGGGGCAGGCTTGGTATGGGCGGACAAGCGAAGTGGGCTTGGTATGGGTGTAGGGTGGGCCTATTCTGGGCAGGGCAGCTAAGGGCGTGGGGTGGGCCTGATATGTGTGTAGGGCGGGCCCTGAGTGCAGCGGGCCTGATATGGCTGAGCCCAGTCTGGGGCGGGTCTGATATGGGCGCGGGACGGGTCCAGTGTTGGCGCGGGGTGGGCGGATCTGATATGGGCGCGGGATGAGCGGGCTTGATATGGGCGCGGGGCGGGCCCAGTGTGTACGAGCCCGATACAGGCGCGGGGTGGGCGGGCCTGATACGGGCGCGGGGTGGGCGGGCCTGATATGGGCGCGGGGCGGGTGGGCCTGATACGGGCGCGGGGTGGGCGGGCCTGATACAGGCGCGGGGTGGGCGGGCCTGATACAGGCGCGGGGTGGGCGGGCCTGATATGGGCCCGGGGCAGGCGGGCCTGATATGGGCGGGGTGCGGGCCCAGTGTGGGCGCGGGGCGGGCGGGCCTGATATGGGCGGGGGCGGGCAGGCCTGATATGGGCGGGGGCGGGCGGGCCTGATATGAGCGGGGGCGGGCGGGCCTGATATGGGCGGGGTGCGGGCCCAGTGTGGGCGCGGGGCGGGCGGGCCTGATATGGGCGGGGGCGGGCAGGCCTGATATGGGCGGGGTGCGGGCCCAGTGTGGGCGCGGGGCGGGCGGGCCTGATATGGGCGGGGGCGGGCCTGATATGGACGGGGGCGGGCGGGCCTGATATGGGCGGGGGCTGGCGGGCCTGATATGGGCGGGGGCGGGCGGGCCTGATATGAGCGGGGGCGGGCGGGCCTGATATGGGCGGGGTGCGGGCCCAGTGTGGGCGCGGGGCGGGCGGGCCTGATATGGGCGGGGGCGGGCGGGCCTGATATGGGCGGGGTGCGGGCCCAGTGTGGGCGCGGGGCGGGCGGGCCTGATATGGGCGGGGGCGGGCGGGCCTGATATGGGCGGGGGCGGGCCTGATATGGGCGGGGGCGGGCGGGCCTGATATGGGCCCGGGGCGGGCGGGCCTGATATGGGCCCGGGGCGGGCGGGCCTGATATGGGCGGGGGCGGGCGGGCCTGATATGGGCGGGGTGCGGGCCCAGTGTGGGCGCGGGGCAGGCGGGCCTGATATGGGCGGGGGCGGGCGGGCCTGATATGGGCGGGGGCGGGCGGGCCTGATATGGGCGGGGTGCGGGCCCAGTGTGGGCGCGGGGCGGGCGGGCCTGATATGGGCGGGGGCGGGCGGGCCTGATATGGGCGGGGTGCGGGCCCAGTGTGGGCGCGGGGCGGGCGGGCCTGATATGGGCGGGGGCGGGCGGGCCTGATATGGGCGGGGGCGGGCGGGCCTGATATGGGCGGGGGCGGGCGGGCCTGATATGGGCCCGGGGCGGGCGGGCCTGATATGGGCGGGGGCGGGTGGGCCTGATATGGGCGGGGGCGGGCCTGATATGGGCGGGGGCGGGCGGGCCTGATATGGGCGGGGGCGGGCCTGATATGGGCGGGGGCGGGCCTGATATGGGCGGGGGCGGGCGGGCCTGATATGGGCGGGGGCGGGCGGGCCTGATATGGCCCGGGGCGGGCGGGCCTGATATGGGCCCGGGGGCGGGCGGGCCTGATATGGGCCCGGGGCGGGCGGGCCTGATATGGGCCCGGGGGCGGGTGGGCCTGATATGGGCCCGGGGCGGGCGGGCCTGATATGGGCGGGGGCGGGCCTGATATGGGCCCGGGGCGGGCGGGCCTGATATGGGCGGGGGCGGGCCTGATATGGGCGGGGGCGGGCGGGCCTGATATGGGCGGGGGCGGGCCTGATATGGGCGGGGGCGGGCGGGCCTGATATGGGCGGGGGTGGGCCTGATATGGGCGGGGGCGGGCCTGATATGGGCGGGGGCGGGCGGGCCTGATATGGGCGGGGGCGGGCCTGATATGGGCGGGGGCGGGCGGGCCTGATATGGGCGGGGGCGGGCGGGCCTGATATGGGCCCGGGGCGGGCGGGCCTGATATGGGCGGGGGCGGGCGGGCCTGATATGGGCGGGGGCGGGCCTGATATGGGCGGGGGCGGGGGCGGGCCTGATATGGGCGCGCGCCGGCCGTTGGCCCGAACCGTATCTCGCCTCGCGCTGATTTGAAATCCCCGCGCGTGCGCCGCGCCGGGCCGGGCCGGGCGGAATGCGGACCGTGTCGGGCGGAGGGCGGAGTGCGGAGTGGTGGGCGGGGCCTGGCCTGGGTTGGGCCCACTCACTGTCCCCGGGCCATTGCTGCCTGTGTCCATCAGCAGCTCTGGGTCTGTCCTCACCTGCAGGGTCCAAGCTGGCTCCCTCTGCCTCGCACCCTCTTCACTTGCAAACGTCCTGCCAATGAAAGCTGGGGAGGCCGCCCTAGCTTGCACACCCAGCTCCTCAAACTGCTAACTGCCCTGGTGCTGGCGGCCAAAACAAACATTGAAACACATTAACTCTTTCTATATAAATGCTTCAAAAAAAACATTTTATTTCCGTCAGGACCCCGTGACCCTGACGTTTAAAAAAAACACCAGGTTCAGGTGACCTGAGGAAGAAAGCTCTGGTCAGAAGAGACACAACCCGAACAACATTCACAGTCTGAACCCACCTCCATCACACTTAGAACACTTGACAATACATAGTACTGTAATCCTGTCAACTGTTTCCCCTCCCTCTAAGAAAGTGCATGAAACACAAGTCCAAAAGGAGAAATTAAACTGGATCATTCAGAAAGTTCATTCAGCCCATCATGTTTGCATCCACCCGACATTTCAACACTTCAAAAGTACTTCATTGGCTGTAAAGGGCTTTGGGACATCCTGAGGTCACCAAAGACGCTACAGAAATGAAAGCCTTTCTTTCCATCCAGTCTATGATTATTCTTTTATGCAGTTGCCCTCTGCCTCTTGTTCCCCTACTTTAAGGATTATCATGGCCCACAAATTATGCGATGGGATAGCATTCTTTGAAGCTTTGAAATTATGTTTTTTGTATTTTATTGGAAGCGTTGCTGCTTAAGTTAAGGATGTTTCGAGTGATAACGTTGTAGTCAATAATTTTTTTTTAATGGTTTCTTAACCACTAACTCTAACCTTAACCATATCCCGAATCCACACAGTAACTCTAATCTTAACCACTAACCCTAACCCACACACTAACTCTAACCTTAACCACTAACCCTAACCCACACACTAACTCTAACCTTAACCACTAACCCTAACCCACACACTAACTCTAACCTTAACCACTAACCCTAACCCACACACTCACTTTAACCTTAATCACTAACCCAAACCCACATACTAACTCTAACCTTAACCACTAACCCTAAGCACTAACTCTAACCTTAATCACTAACCCTAAGCACTAACTTTAACCTTGACAACTAACCCTAACTCACACGCTAATTCTAACTTAACCACTAACTCTAAGCACTAACGCTAATCTTAACCACTAACCTTAACTTCCCATTCTAACCAGTAACTCTCAATCCTAATGCAGGACAGCCATTTTGTCAATTGTCACTCAGTTAAATAAATGGGCTAACACCTGCATTAAAACAGTGGGGAGATGAATGTTTTAAGCATTAATAAGCTCGTATCCCATGGTACGATATTAGGGCCTAGGTTCCTGCTATTATGCAGAATCATATAGAAGGGGGCCATTCAGCCCATTGTGCCTACACCATTCCCTGACAAATAAATCAAGTACTCTTCATTATCATCTCTTAAACCTTTCTGAACAGATATCGATCCAGTTCCTTTTAAAAGGTGTTGGCTGCCTTCTAAACAACTACCTTCTCCACATGTTCCCCCCACCCTGTGATAGAAAAAAAACTGATCGTTGAACTTGGCTCAGGGCTTGTAAACTTTGTGCCCTCTAGTTCCATGCTTTATCAAATGAACCGCCTTCCTTACTCTGTCCTTATTTCCACCCTTCAATAGATGTAGATGGCTCTGAAGTGACTGAAAAGAGAAGCCATTAACATTGAGAGAACTGTTTAGAATGAGATTGAATCAAAATGTGAAGCAGATCAGTTAAACATATGGAGCTGTTTATTTTTACGGGTGAGAAGTATGTTCAATTTTAACAAAAAATCTCACTCCCAAGTGTCAGCTGTGGCTCAGTGGGTAGCACTCTCACCTCTGAGTCAGAAGGTCGTGGGTTCACAATCCCACTCCAGAGACTTGAGCATATAAACCTAGGCCGGCACTCCCAGTGCCACTACTGAGGGAGCATTGCACTGTTGAAGGTGCCATTAAACCGAGGCCCCATCTGCTCTCTCAGGTCGACGTAAAAGATCCCATGGCATTATTTCGAAGAAGAGCAGGGGAGTTATCCCCGATGTCCTGGCCAACATTTATCCCTCCATCAACATCACTAAAAAAGATTATCTGCTCATTATCACATAGCTGTTTGTGGGAGCTTGCTGTGCGCAAATTGGCTGCCGCATTTCCCAATTTACAACAGTCACTATACTCCAAAAGTACTTCATTGGCTGTAAGCGCTTTGAGATGTCCGGTGGTCATGAAAGGCGCTATAGAAATGCAAGTCTTTCTTTCTTTTCTGAGTCAGCAGGTTATGGGTTCCTCACTCCAGAGTCTCAAGCCTATAATCTACTTCAGTGCAGTATGGAGGGAGAGCCAAATTATTGGAGATGAGATGCTAAACCAAAGTTCTATCTGGCTTCTCAGGTAGACATCAAAGATCCCATGAGACTATTTGAAGAAAACCTTTCCCCATGTCCTGGCCAACATGTATTCCTCAATCAACACCATTGTCAACGGATTAACTGGTCAGGTATCTAATTGCTGTTTGCAGGACTTTGTTGTCTGCAAATTGGCTTCTGTGTTTTTCTGCATTACAACACTTCTGACAAAAAAGTACTTTGTTGGCTGTGAAGCACCTGGGGTTCTGAAATGGACTAGATAAATGCTAGTTCTTCCTTCAATGACCAAGATTGACATAAACCCATGATTAGTTATGGTTAGACTCTTTATGTAGCTGAAGTTAATGGCTTTAACGGGCACATCTGATTGGTTCTGAGATGTCATTGTGGTGTATTTCTGTCCATCTATATGATTTCTGTTCCCTCTTGGAATGTGTCAGATTTCAGGATAGATCCAGCTCACCTGTCAGCATCTATATTTAGACTAGAAACTCACACAGTGAGGCTATTTGGCCCATTGTGCCTGTATTGGCTCTTTGAAAAAAGCCGTCACGCTCAGTCCCACACCCCTGCATTTTGTCCGTAACCCTGTAAGTTCCTCATTCTCAAGTACCTGTCCAACTCCCTTTTAAAATTACTTCCACCACCTTTTCAGGTAAAGCGTTCAGTACAGCTCTCTGAGTGAAATTTTTTTTTCTCATCTCCACTCCAGATCTTGTTCCAATGATTTTGAATATATGACCTCTAGTTATTGACCCGCTAAAGCTAGTTCAAATTTTGCCTCCCCTTATTCTCAGGGAAACTTCTCAAATATATAAATGACAAAACTAAACATCTGTCTGTATTTGACTGGTGAAATCTGTGGTTCTCTACATTTCGATAAACTCTCTCTTTTATCATCTCAGTGGGGGACTTAACAATGTCCGGGGAAGCTTTTTCTGCCCTTTCCCACACACTATAGTGTTAAAAACACAATTTTTTATACCTTTGATTCTTAAGAGGTGTCAGCCTTGGCTCTTGCTTGAGTCAGTCAGATATTCCAGTTCGGAGACCTGGGCACATAATCAAGGCTGACACCTCAGTGCTGCACTGTCGGAGGGGCAGTACTGAGGGAGCGCTGCACTGTTGGAGGAGCAGTACTGAGGGAGCGCCGCACTGTCGGAGGGGCAGTACTGAGGGAGCGCCGCACTGTCGGAGGGGCAGTACTGAGGGAGCGCCACACTGTTGGAGGGGCAGTACTGAGGGAGTGTTGCACTGTCAGAGGGTCAGTACTGAGGGAGTGATGCACTGTCGGAGGTGCCGTCTTTTAGATGAGACGTTAAACCGAGGCCCATCTGTCCTCTCGGGTGGATGCAAAACATGCCGTGGAACTATCTGAAGAACAGGGGAGTTCTCCCTGGTGTGCTGGCCAATATTTATCCCTCAACCAACATCACTAAAAGGAGATCTGATCATGATCATATTATTGTTTGTAGGATCTTGCTGTGCACAGATTGGCTGGCATATTTCCCACAACAGTGACACTTTAAAAGCACTTCATTGGCTGTAATAGCCTAGAGACATCCTAAGGTTCTGAAAGGCGCTATATAAAAGAGCTTTCTTTAAATAAATCTCCTTGATCTTATTGTTAACTAATTATGATAACATAAGAATTAGGAAGAGGAGGAGACCATTCGGCCTCCTCGAGCCTGCTCCGCCAGTCAATGAGATCATGGCTGATCTTCTATCTCAACTCCACCTTCCTACACCATCCCCATATCCCTTGATTTCCCTAGAGTCCAAAAATCTATCGATCTCTATCTTGAATATACGATTCCACCTGAGAGCAGACGGGGCCTCAGTTTAACTGTGGGAGAGTCAGCCTAGATTTTTGTGCTCAAGCCTCTGGAGTGGGACTTGAACCCACAACCTTCTGAGAAAGTGCTACCTACGGAACCACAGCTGGTGATGGGGACAAAAAGAGGGAAATTGCCCCCCAAAATGAAGAAAAATACTGCTGTTTACTGTTTGGTAGAAGCAGTCCTGATGACTCCATAAATAAAGTGTAAAGGAACAGAGGAAACTTGGAGAGTACATGTCCACAGATCCTTGAAGGTAGCAGGCCAGGTAGATCACGTTAGGAAGGTATATGGAATACTTGCATTTATTAGTCGAGGCACAGAATACAACAGCAAGATTATGCTTGAATTGTATAAAACACTGGTTTGGCCGCAGCTGTGCAGTTCTGGTCACATTACATGAAAGATGTGATTGCACTGAAAAGGGTACAGAGGAGATTTACAAGAATGTTGCCGGGGCTGGAGAATTTTGGCTATGAGGAAAGATTAGAAGTGCTGCGTCTGTTTTCTTTGGAACAGAGGAGGCTGAGGGGAGACCTGATTCAGGTGTATAAAATTATGAGGGGCCTGGATAGAGTGGAGACCTATTTCCCTTAGCAGAGGAGTCAACAACCAGGGGGCATAGATTTAAAGTAATTGGGGGGAGATTTAGAAGGGATTTGAGGGGAAATGACTTCACCCAGAGGGTGGTGGGGGTCTGGAACTCACTGCCTGAAAGGGTGGTAGAGGCAGAAACCCTCACCACATTTAAATAATATTTGGATGTGCACTTGAAGTGCCGTAACCTACAGGGCTATGGACCAAGAGCTGGAAAGTGGGATTAGACTGGGTAGCTCTTTGTCGGCTGGCACGGACACAATGGGCCGAATGGCCTCCTTCCGTGCCGTAAATTTCTGTGATTCTATGATTCGCAGGTGAAGAATATTTCCGACAAGCCTGGGTTTGTGTCTGGCTGGTAGTGAGGATACCACAACTGGCATTGCAGGTAGGAATCCCGTGTATGTGGCTTGTTAACTGGCCATTTTTCAGTTTGTGGGAACTTGCCTCTGTGTGAATGGGCTGCCATGTTTGTGCACATGACACCAGTGATTAACCTTTAAAAGTAATTCTCTGGACGGTAAAGTGCTTTAAGACGTCACGAGGGCATGACAAAGCATTAAATAAATGCTTCCCTTTTTTCTATTGCAGCCACTGTAAACTAGCTCCCTGCCTGTGACTCATTTACAAAAAGCACCGTCTGAGCAGGCCGCTTTAATAAGTTAGTTTACAAACTGTGTGAATGTGACCTTACCGTACGCCCACGAAGCAAATATCTCCACCTTCGAGGGGCTGTGATAGAGCGAGATCCCTCTTTGCTATCCGGCAGATGCTTGAAGTTGGCTGTGACTGTCCAAATTGCAACTCCTGTCTGGCATTCAAGTGTGCCAGAATCCAATCAGATTGACAGCAAGGCACGGGGCCCAGATCACCCCGGACAAACAAACCCTTCCCTTCCCAGAACCAGTCCGGCGACTGAGGGAAGGAATAGGAGGTGAGCGAGCCGCTAATGGCCTCATTGTCTCAGAGAGGTGGCTCCAACATCCATGGTCACCTGCCTGTTAATGGCCTCCCATCCCCCCAAAGTTGGGAGCTGTTGTCACACCAAAACATTGTTTTAGAAAAACGTGTAAAAGGCCCAATTACACTGCTGGGCACTCCCGGTGAGGAGCGCTGGGAGGGAGGGAAAGTGTGGATGTTCCGTTGATTAATCGGGAAAATCAGGAGCTGTGGGCCTTACCATTTCCCAATCTGTGCTTTGATGGCGCTTGCCACTCCTAGTCGGGGGAGTCCCATCGTGGAAGCAGCCCTAGATTTTACAGTTTTGGTCTCCAAGGAAGCATATACTTGCCATAGAGGGAGTGCAACGAAGATTCACCAGGGATGGGGGGATTGCCCTATGAGGAGAGATTGAGTAGACCAGGACTATATTCTCTAGAGTTGAGGAGAATGAGAGGTGATCTCATTGAAAGATACGAAACTCCCATAGGGTTTGACAGGGTAGATGCAGGGAGATGTTTCCCCCGGGCTGGGGAGTCCAGAACCAGGGGTCACAGTCTCAGGATAAAGGGTCAGCCATTTCGGATTGAGATGAGGAGAAACCTCTTCACTCAGAGGGTGGTGAATCTTTGGAATTCTCTGCCCCAGGGGGCTGTGGCGGTTTAGTCGTTGAGTATATTCAAGGCTGAGATCGATAGATTTTTGGATATTAAGGGAATCAAAGGATATGGGGATAGTGCAGGAAAGTGGAGCTGAGGTCAAAGATCAGCCATGATCTTATTGAATGGCAGAGCAGGCTCGAGAGTCCGAATGGCCTTCGCTCCTAATTCTTCTGTTCTTATGCAGTTAGTCCCCATACCCCTGCTCTGTCCCATCTAATGGCACCACTATTACAAGCTGTGAATACCTGCCTAAATGTAATGTTGGATTCTTCCTCACCTGCCCCTCCAGCACAGTGTGTCCTGCTCTCAGTGGCACTGTATGAAGGAAGGTACACCAGGCTGCCTAACTGTTGGCATAATGGGGCCACATCTGCCAAGATACCAATATCCATATCTGTAGGCCCTGGCACGTCTACCTGGCAATGACGATGGGGAGCTGACTTCACAAAATCTGGGTCATCAGAGAGCCGCATACAACTTGTATTTATATAGCGCCTTTAATTTACTAAAATATCGCAAGGTGCTTCACAGGAACGTAGTAAGCCACAGAAGAAGAAATTACAGCAGATTGGTCAAAGAGGTAGGTTTTAAGGAGTGTCTTAAAGAAGGAAGGAGAGGTAGAGAGGCAGAGAGGTTTAGACAAGGAGTTCCAAAGCTTGGGGCCCAGGCAGCTGAAGGTACGGCGACCAATGGTTGAGTGATTATAATCAGGGCTGCTCAAGAGGGCAGAATTAGAGGAGCGCAGACATCTCGAGGGTTGTGGGGCTGGAGGAGATTACAGAGATAGGGAGAAGGCGAGGCCATGGAGGGATTTGAAAACAAGGATGAGACTTTTGAAATCGAGGTTGCTTAACCGGGAATCAATGTAGATCAGCGAGCACAGGGGATGATGGGTGAGCGGGACTCGGTGCGAGTTAGGACACGGGGCAGCGAGCACAGGGGATGATGGGTGAGCGGGACTCGGTGTGAGTTAGGACACGGGACAGCGAGCACAGGGGATGATGGGTGAGCGGGACTCGGTGTGAGTTAGGACACGGGACAGCGAGCACAGGGGGCGAGTTAGGACATGGGGCAGCGAGCACAGGGGTGATGGGTGAGCAGGACACGGGGCAGCCGAGTTTTGGATCACCTCAAGTTTACACAGGGTAGAATGTGGGAGACCAGCCAGGAGTGCGTTGGAATAGTCAAGTCTAGAGGTAACAACGGAATGGATGAGGGCTTCAGCAGCGGATGAGCTGAGGCAGGGGCGGAGACGGGCGATGTTACAGAGGTGAAAATAGGCGGTTTTAGTTATGCCAGGGATGTGTGGTCAGAAGCTCATTGCAGGGTCAAATATTATAGGAACACAGGTCGGAACATAGGAACAGGAGGAGGCCAATCAGCCCCTCAAGCCTGTTCCGCCATTCAATTAGAACATGGCTGATCTGTATCTTAAATCCATCTACACACCTTGGTTCCGTAATCCTTAATTCCCCTCGCCTAATAAAAATCTGCTGTTCGCTTCAAGGACGCTCAGCCTTGGTAAAGATTGCAAATGAGTTGAAATGCCTTCTGAGCCTTTTCTAACGCTATAAGGATTTTCGCCCTCCTATTCCGACACTTCCCTTTACACAGCCATGTAAATTCCATCTGCATGCAATATTCTACTCCCACCACCGGATGTGCTCCCTGCACATGTCCAAATTGTAACTGAAGCTAAATATAATCTCCTTACCTCAGGAATGATATACTTGCCATAGAGGGAGTGCAACAAAAGTTCACTAGACTGATTCCTGGGATGGGAGGGATTGTCTTATGAGGAGAGATTAAATAGACCAAGCCTATATTCCCTAGAGTTTAGAAGAATGAGAGGGGATCTCATTGAAACATATGACATTCTTACAGGGCTTGACAGGGTAGATGCAGGGAGGATGTTTCCCCCGGGTTGGGGAGTCTAGAACTGGGGGTCACAGTCTCAGGATAAGGGGTCGGCAATTTAGGACTGAGATGGGGAGGAATTTCTTCACTCAGAGGGTGGTGAATCTTTGGAATTCTCTGCCCCAGAGGGCTGTGGAGGCTCAGTTGCTGAGTATATTCAAGGCAGAGATCGATAGATTTTTGGACTCTAAGGGAATTAAGGGATATGGGGATCGGGTGGGAAAGTGGAGTTGAAGTAGAAGATCAGCCTTGATCTTATTGAATGGCGGAGCAGAAAATAAAGACTTGCATTTATATAGCACCTTTCATGACCATCGAACGTATCCAAGCGCTTTAATAGTACTTTTGGAGCACAGTCACTGTTGTAATGTGGGAATGCATGGCCTACTCCTGCTCCTAGTTCTTATGTCCCATGGGAGCACATGGGATTGGGGGTAGTGTACTGACATGGATTGAGAACTGGTTGTCAGACAGGAAGCAAAGAGTAGGAGTAAATGGCTACTTTTCAGAATGGCAGGCAGTGACTAGTGGGGTACCGCAAGGTTCTGTGCTGGGGCCCCAGCTGTTTACACTGTACATTAATGATTTAGATGAGGGGATTAAATGTAGTATCTCCAAATTTGCGGATGACACTAAGTTGGGTGGCAGTGTGAGCTGCGAGGAGGATGCTGTGAGGCTGCAGAGCGACTTGGATAGATTAGGTGAGTGGGCAAATGCATGGCAGATGAAGTATAATGTGGATAAATTTGAGGTTATCCACTTTGGTGGTAAAAACAGAGAGACAGACTATTATCTGAATGGTGACAGATTAGGAAAAGGGGAGGTGCAAAGAGACCTGGGTGTCATGGTACATCAGTCATTGAAGGTTGGCATGCAGGTGCAGCAGGCGGTTAAGAAAGCAAATGGCATGTTGACCTTCATAGCAAGGGGATTTGAGTACAGGGGCAGGGAGGTGTTGCTACAGTTGTACAGGGTATTGGTGAGGCCACACCTGGAGTATTGTGTGCAGTTTTGGTCTCCTAACCTGAGGAAGGACATTCTTGCTTACAGTTTTGGTCTCCTAACCTGAAGAAGGACATTCTTGCTATTGAGGGAGTGCAGCGAAGGTTCACCAGACTGATTCCCGGGATGGCGGGACTGACTTATCAAGAAAGACTGGATCAACTGGGCTTGTATTCACTGGAGTTCAGAAGAATGAGAGGGGACCTCATAGAAACATATAAAATTCTGACGGGGTTAGACAGGTTAGATGCAGGAAGAATGTTCCCAATGTTGGGGAAGTCCAGAACCAGAGGTCACAGTCTAAGGATAACGGGTAAGCCATTTAGGACCGAGATGCGGAGGAACTTCTTCACCCAGAGAGTGGTGAACCTGTGGAATTCTCTACCACAGAAAGTTGTTGAGGCCAATTCACTAAATATATTCAAAAAGGAGTTAGATGAGGTCCTTACTACTAGGGGGATCAAGGGGTATGGCGAGAAAGCAGAAATGGGGTACTGAAGTTGAATGTTCAGCCATGAACTCATTGAATGGCGGTGCGGGCTAGAAGGGCCGAATGGCCTACTCCTGCACCTATTTTCTATGTTTCTATGTCCCTCTGGGCAGCCCTCGGAGAATTGGCGACAAATTATATTTGGATCCATGTAACACTGTTTCAGATGTAAACTGCACTCATGTCAGAAAATCCAGGCTTCACTGTCTAGGCTACGGGAAATCAGTTCCTGTGGAATTGTGTTTCAGCAAAAGTCAGCACCTTCAGCAGAGCAAATCGTAAAAAAATTTAAAAATTACCAACACAACCATCTATTTAGTCTGTCAACATAGGCAGTCCCTCGGAATCGAGGAAGACTTGCTTCCACTCCTGAAGTGAGTTCTCAGGTAGCTGAACAGTCCAATATGAGAGCCACAGACTGTCACAGGTGGGACAGTGGTTGAGGGAAAGGATGGGTGGGACAGGTTTGCCGCACGCTCCTTCCGCTGCCTGCGTTTGGTTTCTGCATGCTCTCGCCGATGAGACGCGAGGTGCTCAGCGCCCTCCCGGATGCACTTCCTCCACTTAGGGCGGTCTTGGGCCAGGGACTCCCAGGTGTCGGTGGGGATGTTGCATTTTATCAGGGAGGCTCTGAGGGTGTCCTTGTAACGTTTCCGCTGCCCACCTTTGGCTCGTTTGCCGTGTTGAAGCTCCGAGTAGAGCACTTGCTTTGGGAGTCTCGTGTTGGGCATGCGGACAATGTGGCCTGCCCAGCGGAGCTGGTCGAGTGTGGTCAGTGCTTTGATGCTGGGGATGTTTGCCTGGTCGAGGACGCTGATGTTGGTGCGTCTGTCCTCCCAGAGGATTTGTAGGATTTTGCGGAGACATCGTTGGTGGTATTTCTCCAGCGACTTGAGGTGTCTGCTGTACATGGTCCATGTCTCTGAGCCATACAGGAGGGTGGGTATCACTACAACTCTTTTGTTGCAAAACAATAAATAAACATTAAATCAAGTGCCCACTTATTAAAGGGGGGACACTCCAAACAGTTCACAAGTGCCTTTTTGTGTTTTTTTTTGGCACTAAAACACAAATATATACAAGTGCCCCCTATAAAAGGGGAGGGGGACACTAAAACCCAGCTCCAACAGCTCTTTCTATTGAGAACAAATAAACATTAACTCAAGTGCCCCCTGATCTGGGGAAACCAACAGCACCCAGTATTCCCAGGCAGTCTCCCAGCCAAATACTAACCAAGCTTGACTCTGCTTAGCTACCAAAATCAGGCATTTGCACACTACAGCCCTGTAGACCATGAGCTTGGTGGCAAGTTTGAAGGCCTGAGACTTTTGAGGGCCTACACACTACATTAGTGTGAAATGCTCAAGTAGAAATTGGCGAGATAAGAAAGTAGCTTGACATATTGTTTGATCCATTCACAAAAATGGAACTATTTGGCTTCTTGTGTTGGAGAATCTCATGCTCCCTCTTTATTTGCAAGATTTAAGCTCCTGGCTCTGCCCAGGCTAATTTCCTCAGAGCAAACACCTCTCTGCATTATTTCAGACAGGTTAGGTTTATGTGTGCATGATAACATTGCTTCTGCCTTATATGTGTAGATCCTTCACAGTCAGCCATGGCACAGTGGGCAGCACCCTCACCTCTGAGTCAGAAGGTTGTGGGTTCAAGTCCCATTCCAGAGACTCGAGCACATAAAGCTAAACTGACACTCCCAGTGCAGTACTGAGGGAGCGCCACACTGTTGGAGGGGCAGTACTGAGAGCGCCGCACTGTCGGAGGGGCAGTACTGAGGGAGCGCCGCACTGTCGGAGGGGCAGTACTGAGGGAGCGCCGCACTGTCGGAGGGGCAGTACTGAGGGAGTGTCGGAGGGGCAGTACTGAGGGAGTGCCGCACTGTCGGAGGGGCAGTACTGAGAGAGCGCTGCACTGTCGGAGGGGCAGTACTGAGGGAGCGCCGCACTGTCGGAGGAGCAGTACTGAGGGAGCGTCACACTGTTGGAGGGGCAGTGCTGAGGGAGTGCCGCACTGTTGGAGGGACAGTACTGAGGGAGCGCCGTGCTGTCGGAGGGGCAGTACTGAGGGAGCGCCGCATTGTCGGAGGGGCAGTACTGAGGGAGCGCTGTACTGTCGGAGGGGCAGTACTGAGGGAGCGCCGCACTGTCGGAGGCCCTGTCGGCTGTAAAAGATCCTATGGCACTATTTTGAAGAAGAGCAGGGGAGTTATCCCCGGTGTCCCAACCAATATTTATCTCTCAATCAACATAACAAAAACAGATTATCTGGTCATTACCACATTGCTGTTTGTGGGAGCTTGCTGTAGGCAAGTTGGCTGCCGCGTTCCGCACATTCTTCTTCACTTTCTCTTAGGCAGTCCCTTGGATTCGAGGATGATTTGCTTCCACACTAAAAAGGAGTTCCCAGGTGACTGATGTGGGACCTAGTCTCTGTCACAGGTGGGGCAGACGGTGGTTGAAGGAACGGGTAGGTAGGGTGCTTGTGTTGTCGTGCGCTCCTTCTGCAGTTTGCACTTGGCCTCCGCTGATGCGGATAGAGAATTGGTTGGCAGACAGGAAGCAAAGAGTAGGAATAAACGGGTTCTTTTCAGAATGGCAGGCAGTGACTAGTGGGGTGCCGCAGGGCTCAGTGCTGGGACCCCAGCTATTTACAATATACATTAATGATTTAGATGAAGGAATTGAATGTAATATTTCCAAGTTTGCAGATGACACTAAACTGGGTGGCGGTGTGAGCTGTGAGGAGGATGCTAAGAAGCTGCAGGGTGACTTGGACAGGTTAGGTGAGTGGGCAAATGCATGATAGATGCGGTATAATGTAGATAAATGTGAGGTTATCCACTTTGGTGCAAAAACAGGGAGGCAGAATATTATCTGAATGGTGACAGATTAGGAAAATGGGAGGTGCAACAAGACCTGGGTGTCATTGAAGGTTGGCATGCAGGAACAGCAGGCGGTGAAGAATGCAAATGGTATGTTGGCCTTTATAGCAAGAGGAATTGAGTATAGGAGCAGGGAGGTCTAACTGCAGTTGTACAGGGCCTTGGTGAGGCCACACCTTGAATATTGTGTATAGTTTTGGTCTTCTAATCTGAGGAAGGACATTCTTGCTATTGAAGGAGTGCAGCGAAGGTTCACCAGACTGATTCCTGGGATGGCAGGACTGACGTGAAGAAAGACTGGATCAACTAGGCTTATATTCACTGGAATTTAGAAGAATGAGAGGGGATCTCATAGAAACATAGAAAATTTTGATGGGATTGGATAGGCTAGATGCAGGAACAATGTTCCCGATGTTGGGGAAGTCCAGAACCAGGGGTCACAGTCTAAGGATAAGGGGAAAGCCATTTAGGACCGAGATGAGGAAAAACTTCTTCACTCAAGAGAATTGTGAACCTGTGGAATTCTCTACCACAGAAAGTTGTTGAGGCCAGTTCATTAGATATATTCAAAAGGGAGTTAGATGTGGCCCTTACGGCTAAAGGGATCAAGGGCTATGGAGAGAAAGCAGGAATGCGGTGCTGAAGTTGCATGATCAACCACGATCATATTGAATGGTGGTGCAGGCTCGAAGGGCCGAATGGCCTACTCCTGCACCTATTTTCTATGTTTCTATGCTTGCTCCCGGTGAAGAGACTCGAGGTGTTCAGCGCCTTCCTGGATGCCTCTCCTCCACTTTGAGCGGACTTGGGCCAGGGATTCCCAGTTGTCGGTGGGATGTTGCACTTTTTCAAGGAGACTTTGAGGGTGGCCTTGAAGCATTTCCTCTGCCCACCTGGGCTCGCTTGCCGTGTCTGAGCTCCGAGTTTTGGGAGTCTCGTATCTGGCATGCGTACGATGTGGCCTATTCACTGGAGCTGATTGAGCGTGGTCAATGCTTTGACGCTGGGGATGTTGGCCTGAGAGAGAACACTCACGTTGATGTGCTTATCCTGCCAATGGATTTGCAGGATCTTGCAGAGGCAGCGTTGGTGGTACTTCTCCACTGCTTTGAGGTGCCTGCTGTACATAGTCCATGTCTCTGAAACATATAGGAGGGCGGGTATCCCTACTGCTCTGTAGACCATGAACTTTGTGCTGGGTTTAAGGTCTTGGTCTTCAAATACTCTCTTCCTCAGGCGACTGAAGTACACTGGCACATTGAAGGCGGCGTTGGACTTTGTCATCGATGTCTGCCCTTACTGACAGTAGGCTCCCGAGGTATGGAAAATGGTCCACATTGTCCAAGGCCTTGTCGTGGATTTTGATATTCGGGTAGCAGTACTGTGTGGCAGGGGCAGATTGGTAGAAGACCTTTGTCTTACGGATGTTTAGTGTAAGGCCCATGCTCTTGTACTCCTCTGTGAAAGTGTTGACGATGGTTTGGAGTTCGGCCTCCGAGTGTGCGAGAATTCAATGTCAGAGGATGGGATAACTTTAGATCTGGCCTGGAGACGACGGAGGTTCAACAGTTTCCCGTTTGTTCTGTAGATTAGCTCCACTCCAGTGGGGAGCTGAGAGTGAGATGGCATTGCAGCAAGGAAGATTAAGAAGAGCATTGGTGCGATGACACAGCATTGCTTGACCCCGGTCCATATGTGAATTGGATCTGTGGTGGATCCATTGGTCAGTATCACGGCTTGCATGTCATCCTGAAGCAGGCGGAGGATGGTGACAAACTTTTGAGGGCAGTCGAACTTGGAGGTGGGTGCTCCGTAATCCCTCATGGTTGACAGTGTCAAAGGCCTTTGTGAGGTCAAAGAGGTTGGTGTTGTTCCCTGCATTTCTTTTGAATTTGACGCGCGGTGAACATCATGTCCATTGTTCCCTTTTGTGGACGGAATCCACATTGCGACTCTGGGAGGAGTTCTTCAGCCACAGGGAGAAGGTGATTGAGGAGGATTCTTGCGGAAGACAGCAGGGAATCTCCTCTGTAATTACCGCAATGGGACTTGTCTCCTTTCTTGAAGCTGGTCACAATTACGGCGTTTCTGAGATCCCCTGGCATGCTCTCCTCCTTCCAAATAAATTAGTTCATATATTCGCGCCAATAGTGCTTCTCCACCATGTTTTAGTGCTTCGGTGGGGTTTCCATCTGTTCCTGAGGCCTTGTTGTTCTTCAGTTGTTGAATGCCTTTTCTACCTCATACCGGGCTGGGTTAGTGCTAAGGTGGTGGCGGGTGACATGCTGCGGGATGGAGTCGAGGACACTCGCATCAAAGACAGAGTCTCGGTTAAGGAGATCTTCGAAGTGCTCCTTCCAGCGGGCACTGACTGCCTCTCTGTCCTTGATGAATACCTCTCCGTTCCTGGCCCTCAGTGGGGTAGGACCTTGGGTGCTTGGGCCGTAGGTCGTCTTGACTGCGCTAAAGAATCCGCGCACGTCGTGGTTATCAGCTAATTGCTGGATCTCCTGCGCTTTCTCCACCCACCATCTGTTCTTTAGGTTGTGAGTTTTTTTTTGGACCTCGGCCATCAGACATCGGTAGAGCTGCTTTCTTGCTCTTGAGTTGTGTTGCTGCTTCCCAGTTCAAAAATCCCAGCTTATTAGCTCCTGGATCTCCTGGTCATTCATGTCGAACCAGTCTTGGTGTTTCCTGGTCGAGTGACCGAGTATCTCTTCGCAGGTGCTAATTAAGGAGGCCTTGAGGGCAGACCAGGCGCTGTGGACACTCTTGTCTCTGGATCACTGGGAGTTACCAGGATGGTAGTGAAGTCATGGCTGAATAGAACTTTCTTAGCAGTGTCTTTGAGTGCCCCAGTGTTGATTTTCCTGCAGCATTGTTTCTGTTGCCGTTGCTGTTTTGGGGCTACCTTGATGGAGATGACAGAGCGGATTAGGCGGTAGTCCGTCCAGCAGTCGTCAGCTCCTGTCATGGCACAAGTAATGTGCACGGCCTTGTGGTCCCTCGCTCGGATGATGACATAGTCTAGCAGATGCCAGTGCTTGGAGCGAGAGTGTTGCCATGAAGCCTTGTATTTGTCTCTCTGACGGAACAAGGTGTTGGCTATGACAAGGTCATGTTCTAAGCATTTCGTCAGGAGGAGGGTACCGTTGGGAATTGGTTTTCCCTACCCTCTCCCTGCCAATCACGCTTTCCAACTCTGGCGTTAAAGTCGCCAAGGAGGATCAGCTTGTCGCCCGTTGGGACTCGGGACAGGGATTGTTCAAGGCCGGAGTAGAATTCCTCTTTGGTCTTATGCTTGAACTGGAAACTGCAACACAACTCAAGAGCAAGAAAGCAGCTTTACAGTCGTCAGATGGCCGAGGTTCAGTGTTGGGGCCTGCACACTGGACCGTAGCACACTGGTTCCGGGCTAGGCTGAGCCAAAGGGTCATGAGGCGTTCGTTTAGCCCGCAAGGGGATTCCCTGAGACGGCCAACTAGCTCAATTTTATGGCGAAGCCTACTTCATGAAGGCGGCGTTCTTCTTCTGGTTTACCTTTCAGAAGGTGTAACCACCACCTTATTCCTTGAGCTGGCCTTCCCCTGCCCTCTGGGTCTCGCTTAGGGCGGTGATGTCTACGTCGAAATGTTTGAGTTCCCAGGCAACAATCGCAGTATGCCAAACCAGTCTGTGCTGTTGTCCATGAGGGTCCTGATGTTCCAGGTCCCGAACTTCATCTTAAAGGGTGGAAGATGCCTGTGCAGGTATTCTTTTAATATGGGGTGGCTGTTACACACCAGCTATCACATGGGCTTGCAGAGCAAGGCCTTGGTCCAGTGGCAAAGGGATCCAAGATGACTGGAGACCAGGCTCTGCTACATGGACCTAGTTCATTCACATATTCCTACTGTCCTCCTTCCTCCTTCCCACAGGTCCTCTCTCCCTGGGATTTATAGGACACAGTGTAGTCCTCACGATCTTGCTGTTGGCCCATGCTGCTCCTTCCCTGGGTCCCCTCACCACTGCCCCAGGCCTCCGCTCCTTGCCGGTCCTGACCTCTGCTCTTCTCCGGACCCGACCCCTCCGCTGAGTTCGGCCACCAATCAGCTACCTGGATTCCGGTGACGTCGATTTTGTCGCCTTCTCGGGACGGCTTGCGCTCCTCCCTACTGTGGCTGGCTCTTCCTTTATCCTCCGCTCCCGGTGGTGGTCCTTCCCAGCTCGGATCACATCTTTCTCCAGTTTCTCTCCAATCTCCCCTCATGACCTCTCCGAGCTCACCCTGTCCATGAGACCCACTTCCTGCTCCCTCGACCCTATTCCCACCAAACTGTTGACCACTCAACTTCATTTTCTGGCTCCCATTTTAGCTGACATTATTAGTGGTCCCCCTCTCCTTCAAATCTGCCGTCATCACCCCTCTCCTCAAAATAACCAAACCTCAAGCCCTCTGTCCTGCAAACTACTGCTCCATCTCCCTTTGCTCTCCAAAGTCCTTAAACGTGTTGTCGCCTCCCAAATCTGTGCCCACCTTTCCCGCAATTCCATGTTTGAATCCCTCCAATCCAGATTCCGCGTCTGCCATAGTACCGAAACAGCTCTCATCAAAGTCACAAATGACATCCTTTGTGACTGGGACAAAGGCAAATTATCCCTCCTCGTCCTTCTTGACTTGTCTGCAGCCTTTGACATGGTTGGCCACTCTATCCTCCTCCAACGCCTCTCCACTGTCGTCCAGGACTGCACTCGCCTGGCTCCATTCTTATCTGTCCAACTGTAGCCAGAGAATCACCTGCAACAGCTTCTCTTCCCACCCCCGCATCGTTACCTCTGGTCTCCCCCAAGGATCTACCCATGGCCTCCTGCAACAGCTTCTCTTCCCGCCCCACATCGTTACCTCTGGTCTCCCCCAAGGATCTACCCATGGCCTCCTCCTATTTCTCATCTACATATTGCTCCTTGGTGACATCATCCAAAAACACGGAGTCAGTTTCCACGTGTACGCTGATGACACCCAGCTCTACCTCACCCCCACTTCTCTCGACCCCTCCATGGTCTCTAAATTGACAGACTGCTTGTCCGACATCTAGTTCTGGATGGGCAGAAATTTTATCCAATTGAATATTAGGAAGACTGAAGCCATTGTTTTCGATCCCCATCACAAACTCCATTCCCTAGCCACTGACTCCGTCCATCTCCCCAACTTCTGACTGAGGCTGAACCAGGCTGTTCGCAACCTTGGTGTCATATTTGACCCTGAAATGAGCTTTCAACCACATATCCGCAGCATAACTAAGATCGCCTATTTCCACTTCCGTAACATCGGCCGTTTCCGCCCTTGCCTCAGTTCATCCGCTGCTGATGCCCTCATTCATGCCTTTGTTACCTCTAGACTTGACTATTCCAACGCACTCCTGGCTGGCCTCCCACATTCAACCCTAGAGGTGATCCAAAACTCGGCTGCCTGTGTCCTAACTCACACCACGTCCTGCTCACCCATCACCCCTGTGCTCGCTGACCTACTCTGGCTCCTGGTTAAGCAACGCCTCGATTTCAAAATTCTCATCCTTTCAAATCCCTCCATGGCCTCGTCCCTCCCTATCTCCAGTCTCCAGTCGTCTTGGGTAATCCTTGCCACTGGACCAAGACCTAGCTCTGTCAAGCCCGTGTGGTGGCTGGTGTGCAACGGCCACCGCACGTTAAAAAAATCCACGCACAGGCATCTTCCACCCCTTCAGCATGTAGTTCGGGATCCGGAATATTAGGTCCTTCATTGGAACACCTGTGAACTTATCCTTTTTTGGCATGGAAGCAAGTCATCCTCGTTTTGAGGGACTGCCTATGATGATGATGAATCTCCTCCATCCCCACAACTCCCCAAGATGTCTGCACTGCTCTAATTCTGCCCTCTTGAGCATCCCTGATTATAATCGTTCCACCATTGGTGGCCGTGTCTTCTATTTCCTGGGCTCCAAGCTCTGGAACTCCCTGCCTGAACCTCTCCGCCTCTCTTTCCTCCTTCAAGACGCTCCTTAAAACATACCTGCCCTGATATCTATTTATGCGGCTCGGTTAAAATTGTTTTATCTCATAATATTCCTGTGAAGTGTCTTGGGCCGTTTCACTATGTTAAGAGGCACTATATCAATACAAGTTGTTGTTGTTATGTATCTGTGCATTCCTGTAAATGCAACACCTACTCCCTGTAACACCTTTCCTGTTACCGTCCTGGGTCACATTTTGCTGTTCAATACGTTGAGGTGTGGTTCAGTCCTCCTGGATTTGTCTGCACAGTAGGTGGCACTGTGGCACTAATCAGTTGCTTGTATTTACCTCTGATTGGCTGAGTTGATCGTGTGATCAAGCAAAACTTAGGTTCTCCCAGTCTGTTGTGGTCTGCCCTTATTGTCATTGCCTCTGGTTGGTGTTTCCCCGCACTGCCCAGTCGTTCGTTCGCACTGTCTCTCCTTATGAAGGTTGAGCAGGTTGGGCCTATACTCATTGAAGTTTAGAACGAACAGAATTAAGAGGGCAGTGGCATTATCTTTCGGATGAGACGTTAAACCGAGGCCGCGTCTGCTCTCTCAGGTGGATGTAAAAAATCCCATGGCTGCTATTTCGAAGAAAAGCAGGGGAATTATCCCCAGTGTCCTGGGACCAATATTTATCCCTCAATCAACATAACAAAAAAAGATTATCTGGTCATTATCACATTGCTGTGCGCAAGTTGGCTGCTGCATTTAGAGTTATATATGTGGACTTGTATTTACTCTGTACAGCCACCAGAGGGATCATTCCCCGAGCACAGGTATTTAAGGAGGCTTCACAGGTTGGAGAGGCACTCTGGAGACCTGCAATAAAAGATTAAGGTCACACGTTACTTTGAGCTCACAGTATTCAGTATGACTCTTTCTCCATACACAACAACTGGCGACGAGATACAGGTAGCAAACCCAAAGATGCAGAGAACAGTGGGCATCCTGGAGAAATTTTCGGAGGGAGATGATTGGGAAACTTTTGTGGAGCGACTCGACCAATACTTCGTGGCCAACGAGCTAGATGGGGAAGAGAGTGCTGCCAAACGAAGGGCGATCCTCCTCAACGTCTGTGGGGCACCAACGTATGGCCTCATGAAGAATCTGCTCTCTCCAGCGAAACCCACGGAGAAATCGTATGACGATTTGTGCACATTGGTCCGAGAGCATTTGAACCCGAAGGAAAGCGTTCTGATGGCGAGGTACCGGTTCTACACCTACAAAAGGTCTGAAGGCCAGGAAGTGGCGAGTTATGTCGCTGAGCTAAGACGCCTTGCAGGACATTGAGAATTTGAAGGACATTTGGAGCACATGCTCAGAGACTTTTTCGTACTTGGCATTGGCCACAAAACCATACTTCGCAAACTTTTGACTGTAGAGAACCCAACCTTGAGTAAGGCCATAGCGATAGCCCAGGTGTTCATTGCCACCAGTGACAATACTAAGCAAATCTCTCAGCACACAAGTGCTGCTACAAGTACTGTGAACAAAGTGATGTTGTTTTCGAATCGTAACGTACAGGGCAGGTCACACATACCTGCAGCTACACGTCCGCAGATGTCTCAGAGTCCACCATCAAGGGTGATGAATGCAAGGCCATTAACACCTTGTCCGCGCTGCGGGGGTGATCATCGTTTCCATTCATGCCGATTCAAAGGATACGTTTGCAAGGGCTGTGGAACAATGGGACACCTCCAACAAGCATGCAGGCGAGTTGATAAGCCTGTTAAACCTGCAAACCACCATGTTGCAGAGGAGGATCACGACGAAACAGAGCCTCAGATAGAGGAGGCAGAGGTACATGGGGTACACGCATTCATCACGAATTGTCCCCCGATAATGCTGAATGTTGAATTAAATGGACTCCCGGTGTCAATGGAGCTGGACACGGGCGCAAGCCAGTCCATCACGGGCAAAAAGACTTTCGAAAGGTTGTGGTGCAACAAGGTCTCATGGCCAGTCTTAACTCCAATTCGCACGAAACTAAGAACTTACACAAAAGAACTGATTCCTGTAATCGGCAGTGCTACCGTAAAGGTCTCCTATGATGGAGCGGTGCACAAGCTACCACTCTGGGTGGTACCGGGCGTCCCACGCTGCTCGGCAGGAGCTGGCTGGGAAAGATACGCTGGAACTGGGACGTCCGAGCGCTATCGCCCGCTAACGACACTTCGTGTGCCCAGGTCTTAAACAAATTTCCTTCACTGTTCGAACCAGGCATCGGGAAATTCCAAGTAGCAAAAGTGCAGATCCACCTAATTCCTGGGGTGCGACCCATCACAAGGCAAGAGCAGTACCGTACACGATGAAAGAAAGGGTAGAGATCGAGCTAGACCGGCTGCAACGAGAGGGCATCATTTCACCGATATAGTTCAGCGAGTGGGCCAGTCCTATTGTCTCAGTCCTCAAGGGAGACAGCACCGTCAGAATCTGTGGCGATTACAAAGTAACCATCAATCATTTCTCCCTGCAGGACCAATACCTACTACCAAAAGCTAACGACCTCTTTGCAACGCTGGCGGGAGGAAAGACGTTCACGAAGCTGGATCTGACTTCAGCCTACATGACGCAGGAACTGGAGGAATCATCGAAGGCCCTCACTTGCATCAACACGCACAAAGGTCTTTTTGTTTATAACAGATGCCCATTTGGAATCCGATCAGCGGCGGCAATATTCCGGAGAAACGTGAAAAGTTTACTGAAGTCAGTCCCGCACACCGTGGTCTTCCAGGACGTCATCTTGGTCACAGGTCGGAACACAGTCGAGCATCTGCAGAACCTGGAGGAGGTTCTTAGTCGACTCAACCATGTGGGGCTCAGGTTAAAACGCTCTAAGTGCATTTTCCTGGCGTCTGAAGTGGCAATCCTGGGAAGGAGGATTGTGGTGGACAGCAACGCGAAGACGGAGGCAATTGAGAACGCACCGAGGCCACAGAACGTGACGGAGCTGCGGTCGTTTCTGGGACTCCTGAACTACTTTGGTAACTTCTTACCTGGTTTCAGCACCCTGCTAGGATCACTACATGTCTTACTATGAAAAGGGGGCGAATGGGTTTGGGGCAAAAGCCAAGAAAATGCCTTTGTAAAAACGAGAAAATTTTTATGCTCAGACAAATTGCTTGTGTTGTATGATCCATGTAAGCGTTTGGTACTATCATGTGATGCGTCGTCATATGGCGTCGGGTGTGTATTGCAACATCCTAATGATTTTGGGAAACAGCAACCGGTTGCTTATGCATCCAGGAGTCTAAGGCTGAGAGAGCCTACAGCATGATTGAAAAAGAAGCATTGTGTCTGTGGGGTAAAGAAAATGCATCAATACCTGTTTGGGCTAAAATTCCAATTGGAAACTGACTATAAGCCACTTATATCCCTGTTTTCCGAGAGTAAAGGGATAAATACCAACGCATTGGCCCACATCCAGAGATGGGCGCTCACGTTGTCCGCATACAACTATGCCATCCGTCACAGGCCAGGCACAGAAAACTGTGCCGATGCTCTCAGTAGGCCGCCATTGCCCACCACGGGGGTGGAAGTGGTGCAGCCCGCAGATCTAGCCATGGTTATGGAAGCATTTGAGAGTGAGCAATCACCCGTCACTGCCCGGCAGATCAAAACCTGGACAAGCCAGGACCTCTTATTATCTCTAGTCAAAAGCAGTGTGCTTCACGAGAGCTGGTCCAGTGTCCCAGTGGAAATGCAGGAAGAGATAAAGCCATTCCAGTGGCGCAAAGATGAAATGTCTATCCAGGCAGACTACCTTCTGTGGGGTAATCGAGTAGTGGTCCCCAAGAAGGGCGGAGACACCTTCATCAATGACCTCCACAGTACCCACCCAGGCATTGCAATGATGAAAGTGATAGCCAGATCCCACGTGTGGTGGCCGGTATCGATGCGGACTTAGAGTCCTGCGTTCACAGATGTAATACATGCTCGCAGTTAAGCAATGTACCCAGGGAGGCGCCGCTAAGTTTATGGTCTTGGTCCTCCAAACCGTGGTCTAGGATACACGTCGACTATGCAGGCCCGTTCTTGGGTAAAATGTTCCTTGTGGTTGTAGACGCGTACTCCAAGTGGATTGAATGTGAGGTAATGTCGGCTAGCACGTCCGCTGCCACTACTGAAAGCCTGTGGGCCATGTTTGCCACACATGGCTTACCCGATGTCCTGGTGAGCGACAATGGGCCATGTTTTACCAGTGCTGAGTTCAAAGAATTCATGACCCGTAACGGGATCAAACATGTCACATGTGCCCCGTTTAAACCAGCATCCAATGGTCAGGCAGAGAGAACAGTGCAAACCACCAAGCAAGGCTTGAAGAGCGTAAGTGAAGGCTCACTGCAAACTCGCCTATCCTGAGTCCTGCTTAGCTACCGCACGAGACCCCACTCACTCACTGGGATCCCATCTGCTGAACTGCTCATGAAAAGAGCACTCAAGACAAGGCTCTCGTGAGTTCACCCTGACCTACATGAATAAGTAGAGTGCAGGCGGCTTCAACAAAGTGCATACCATGATAGCGCAAATGTTTCATGTGAGATGAAAATCAATGATCCTGTATTTGCATTAAATTATGGACAAGGTCCCAAGTGGCTTCCCAGTACTGTCGTGGCCAAAGAGGGGAGCAGGGTGTTTCGGGTGAAACTTTCAAATGGACACATTCACCGGAAACACTTGGACCAAATCAAACTCAGATTCACGGACTATCCTGAGCAACACACCTTGGACCCTACCTTTTCTGATCCCCCAACACACACACCAGTGGCAACCGACACCACAGTTGACCACGAAGCAGAACCCATTATCCACAGCAGGCCTGCAGGGCCCAACACACCAGGCAGCCCAGCAAGGCCAGCTGCACAGCAGCCCAGCGAGGGCCCAACAAATGATTCAACAACACCAGCTTTCACACCGAGACGATCAACCAGGTTAAGAAGGGCCCCAGATCACATTGTAAATAGTTACACTATTGACTTTGAGGGGGAATGTTGTTATCTATGTGGACTTGTATTTACTCTGTACAGCCACCAGAAGGCTCATTTCCTGGGGTCCCAAGGGCTCCCATAATCCCTTGGGAGCACAAGTATTTAAGAAGGCTTCACAGGTTGGAGAGGCACTCTGGAGGCCTGCAATAAAAGACTAAGGTCACACTTTACTTTGAGCTCACAGTGTTCAGTCTGACTCTTTCTCCATACACGTTTCCCACATTACAACAGTGACTACACTTCAAAAGTACTTAATTGGCTGTAAAGCATTTTGAGACGTCCGGTGGTCGTGAAAGGCGCTACATAAATGCAAGTCTTTATTTATGGGCCTTAGTTTTGGACAATCCCACAAGTGGAAACACTTTCTCTACATCTACCCTATCAAACCCTTTCATTATCAATCAGAAAAGAGACCCAGCCTTTTCAGTCTTTCCTGATAAGTCTATCATCTCAGTTTTTTACCATTAGCTTCCTGGAGGATGGTGATGATGATAGCAGCACCAGGAGGTCGGAGGGGAAAAGTGCAGCCAGGTAGAGAGACCCATCTGACTGATCTTTGGTGTTAGTCACAGTCCATCAGGCTGAGTGTGTGGGATCCTGTCTGTTCTGGCCCTGACTCTAAGACTTGGGAGAGTGTGACGGTTCTTGGCCATGTCTCAGGTTGTGGAGACTGTGAGGGGGAGCCTCAGTCTGGGGCTGGGGAGGGGGGGGGCACAGTCTGGGAGAGTGTGAGGGATCCTGCCCTCTGCCTCAGACTGGGGAGGGTCTCAGGCCCTGCCTCTTAGGCTGGGGGAGGGTGTGAGGGGAGTCACAGGCTGGGGCAGGGTGTGAGGGGAGTCACAGGCTGGGGCAGGGTGTGATGGGAGGCTCGGGCTGGGGGAGGGTCTGGGGTAGGGTGTGAGGGGAGCAAGGCTGGGGGTGGCTATGAGGGGAGTCTCGGGCTGTGCTCTGTACGTGTGTTTCTGGGTGTGAAGACTCTCGGACTGTGTGTGTATTTGAAGGCCCGGCACTGTGTGTGTGTGAGGGGACTCTCGGGCTGTGTGTGTACTCTGTGTTTGAAGGTGTTGTGTGTGGTGTGTTTGGAGATATGTGTATATGAAGGCCTGTGTTGTGTGTGAGGGGAGCCTCACTCTTTTTGTATGTGTGTGATGGGTCTCTCAGACCTCACAGTGTGTGTGTGAGGGGGAGCTCAGACTTTGTGTGGTGATGTGATGTGTGTGGTATTGGACGGCCTGCGATGTGTGTGTGTGTCTGTGTGAGGGGAGCCTCACGCTGTGATGTGATTGGTGTCTCTAGACTTGATTATTCCAACGCACTACTGGCTGGCCTCCCACATTCTACCCTACGTAGACTAGAGGTGATCCAAAACTCGGCTGCCCGTGTCCTAACTCGCACCGAGTCCCGCTCACCCATCATCCACTGTGCTTGCTGCCCCATGTCCTAACTCACACTGAGTCCCGCTGACCCATCACCCACTGTGCTCACTGACCCCGTGTCCTAACTCGCACCCAGTCCCGCTCACCCATCACCCACTGTGCTCGCTGACCACGTGTCCTAACTCACACCGAGTCCCGCTCACCCATCACCCACTGTACTCGCTGCCCCGTGTCCTAACTTGCACCAGGTCCCGCTCACCCATCACCCACTGTGCTCACTGACCCAGTGTCCTAACTCGCATCAGGTCCCGCTCACCCATCACCCCCTGTGCTCGCTGACCAATATTGGCTCCCGGTTAAGCAACGCCTCGATTTTAAAATTCTCATCCTTGTTTACAAATCCCTCCATGGCCCTCGTCCCTCCCTATTTCTGTAACCTCCTTCAGCCTCACAACCCCCGAGATATCTGCGCTCCTCTAATTTTGCCCTCCTGAGCATCCCTGATTATAATCGCTCCACCATCAGTGGCCGTGCCTTCTGTTGCCGGGGCCCCAAGCTGTGGAACTCCCTCCCTAAACCTCTCCGCCTCCCTTTCCTCCTTCAAGATTCTCATTGATCAAGCTTTTGGTCACCTGGGCTAATTTCTATTTTTGCCGATTTGTATCAGATTTATTGTCTCATGATACCCTTGTGAAGCGCCTCGGATATTTTACTACGTTAATAGGAGCTATATAAATGCAATTTATTGTTGATGTGTGTGTGGGGATGTGTTTGACAGCCTGTGTGTGAGGTGACTCTCAGGATGTGGGTGTGTTTGACGACCTGTGATGCGATGTGTGTGATCTGAGTAGACTCGAAACTTGTGTGATGAGACGTGTGAGGCGATAGGATGTGTGAGGCCATGGGATGTGTGAGATGATGAGACGTGTGAGGCGATGGGATGTGTGAGGCGATGGGATGTGTGAGGCGATAGGATGTGTGAGGCCATGGGATGTGTGAGGCGATGGGATGTGTGAGACGACGGGATGTGTGAGGCCATGGGATGTGTGAGATGATGGGATGTGTGAGGCCACGGGATGTGTGAGGCGCTGGGATGTGTGAGGCGATGGGATGTGTGAGGCGATGAGATGTGTGAGGCTACGGGATGTGTGAGGCGCTGGGATGTGTGAGGCGATGAGATGTGTGAGGCCATGGGAGGTATGAGGCCATGGGATGTGTGAGGTGATGGGATGTGTGAGGTGATGGGATGTGTGAGACGGTGGGATGTGTGAGACGATGGGATGTGTGAGGCGATGGGATGTGTGAGGCGATGGGATGTGTGAGGCGATGAGATGTGTGAGGTGATGGGATGTGTGAGACCATGGGATGTGTGAGGTGATGGGATGTGTGAGGTGATGGGATGTGTGAGACCATGGGATGTGTGAGGTGATGCGATGTGTGAGGCGATGGGATGTGTGAGACGACGGGATGTGTGAGGCGACGGGATGTGTGAGACGATGGGATGTGTGAGGCCATGGGATGTGTGAGGCCATGGGATATGTGAGACGGTGGGATGTGTGAGACGATGGGATGTGTGAGGCGACGGGATGTGTGAGACGACGGGATGTGTGAGGCGACGGGATGTGTGAGGCGACGGGATGTGCGAGATGATGGGATGTGTGAGATGATGGGATGTGTGAGGCGACGGGATGTGTGAGACGATGAGATGTGTGAGGCCATGGGATGTGTGAGATGGTGGGATGTGTGAGACGGTGGGATGTGTGAGATGGTGGAATGTGTGAGACGGTGGGATGTGTGAGATGGTGGGATGTGTGAGGCCATGGGATGTGTGAGATGGTGGGATGTGTGAGACGGTGGGATGTGTGAGACGGTGGGATGTGTGAGATGGTGGGATGTGTGAGATGATGGGATGTGTGAGATGATGGGATGTGTGAGACGGTGGGATGTGTGAGGCGACGGGATGTGTGAGGCGACGGGATGTGTGAGACGGTGGGATGTGTGAGGCCATGGGATGTGTGAGATGGTGGGATGTGTGAGATGATGGGATGTGTGAGATGATGGGATGTGTGAGACGGTGGGATGTGTGAAATGGTGGGATGTGTGAGACGGTGGGATGTGTGAGATGGTGGGATGTGTGAGATGATGGGATGTGTGAGATGATGGGATGTGTGAGACGGTGGGATGTGTGAAATGGTGGGATGTGTGAGACGGTGGGATGTGTGAGATGATGGGATGTGTGAGACCATGGGATGTGTGAGACGGTGGGATGTGTGAGATGATGGGATGTGTGAGACCATGGGATGTGTGGGGCCATGGGATGTGTGAGATGATGGGATGTGTGAGGCCATGGGATGTGTGAGACGGTGGGATGTGTGAGATGATGGGATGTGTGAGGCCATGGGATGTTCACTACGGGGTACAATGGACATGATCTTTATGACAAGACAATTGCAAGAGAAATGCAGGGAACAGCACCAACCCTTGTACATGGCCTTCTTTGACCTTACAAAGGCCCTTGACACTGTTAACCAAGAGGGACTATGGAGCATCCTCCTCCGTTTTGGCTGCCTCCAAAGGTTTGTCGCCATCCTCCATCTGCTCCACGATGGCATGCAAGCCGCGATCCTGACCAACAGATCCACCACAGACCCAATCAACGTCCGGACCGGGGTCAAGCAGGGCTGCGTCATCACGCCAACCTTCTTCTCAATCTTCCTCACTGCAATGCTCCACCTCACAGTCAACAAGCTCCACACTGGAGTGGAACTAGGCTTTTGAACCAGTGGGAACATGTTCAATGTTCATCGCCTCCCTGCCGAACTACAGTACGCGGACGATGCCTGCGTCTGTGCACACACAGAGGCTGAACTCCAGGACACAGTGAACATCTTCACTGAGGCATATGAAAGCATGGGTCTTACACTAAACATCCGTAAGACGAAGGTCCTCCACCAGCCTGACCCCGCCACACAGCATTGCCCCCCCAGTCATCAAGATCCACGGAGTGGCCCTGGACAACATGGACCACTTTCCATACCTCGGGAGCCTCCTATCAGCAAGGGCAGACAATGACGAGGTTCAACACCGCCTCCAGTGCGCCAGTGCAGCCTTCGGCCACCTGAGGAAGAGAGTGTTTGAAGACCAGGCCTTCAAATCTACCACCAAACTCATGTTCTACAGGGCTGTAGTAATACCCGCCCTCCTGCATGGCTCAGAGACATGGACCATGTACAGTAGACACCTCAAGTCGCTGGAGAAATACCACCAACGATGTCTCCACAAGATCCTGCAAATCCCCTAGGAGGGCAGATGCACCACGTCCAGGTCAAGCCAACATCCCCAGCATCGAAGCACTGACCACAATCGACCAGCTCTGCTGGGCAGGCCACATTGTCCACATGCCCGACACGAGACTCCCAAAGCAAGTGCTCTACTCGGAACTCCTACACGACAAGCGAGCCCCAGGTGGGCAGAGGAAACGTTACAGGGACACCCTCAAAGCCTCCCTGATAAAGTGCAACATCCCCACCGACACCTGGGAGTCCCCGGCCAGAGACCAGTCCTCCCTAATTGGAGGAAGTGCATCCGGGAGGGCGCTGAGCACCTCGAGTCTCGTCGCCAAGAGTGTGCAGAAACCAAGCGCAGGCAGCGGAAGGAGCGTGCGACAAACTAGTCCCACCCTCCCCTTCCCTCAACCACTGTCTGTCCCACCTGTGACAGGGACTGTGGCTCTCGTATTGGACTGTTCAGTCACCTGAGGACTCACATTGAGTGGAATCAAGTCTTCCTCGATTCCGAGAGACTGACTACGATGATGAGGCGATGAGATGAGATGATTTGAAGCGATGATGTGAGGCGATGGGGATGTGAAGATTTGATGGGATGGGTGATGTGGGGCGATGATTTGATGGGATGTGAAGATTTGTTGGGATGGGTGATGTGAGGGGGTGATTTGATGGGATGTGAAGATTGGATGGGATGTGAAAATGTGAAGATTGGATGGGATGTGAAGATGTGAGGATTGGATGGGATGTGAAGATGTGAAGATTGGTTGGGATGGGTGATGTGGGACGATGATTTGATGGGATGTGAAAGATTGGATGGGATGGGTGATGTGGGGCGATGATTTGATGGGATGTGAAGATGTGAAGATTGGTTGGGATGTGAAGATTGGTTGGGATGTGAAGATGTGAAGATTGGTTGGGATGGGTGATGTGGGGTGATGATTTGATGGGATGTGAAAATGTGAAGATTGGTTGGGATGGGTGATGTGGGGCGATGATTTGATGGGATGTGAAGATTGGTTGCGATGGGTGATGTGGAGCGATGATTTGATGGGATGTGAAGATTGGATGGGATGGGTGATGTGGGGCGATGATTTGATAGGATGTGAAGATGTGAAGATTGGATGGGATGTGAAAATGTGAAAATTGGATGGGATGTGAAGATGTGAAGATTGGATGGGATGTGAAGATGTGAAGATTGGTTGGGATGGGTGATGTGGGACGATGAATTGATGGGATGTGAAGATGTGAAGATTAGATGGGATGTGAAGATGTGAAGATTGGTTGGGATGGGTGATGTGGGCGATGATTTGATGGGATGTGAAGATTGGTTGCGATGGGTGATGTGGAGCGATGATTTGATGGGATGTGAAGATTGGATGGGATGGGTGATGTGGAGCGATGATTTGATAGGATGTGAAGATGTGAAGATTGGATGGGATGTGAAAATGTGAAAATTGGATGGGATGTGAAGATGTGAAGATTGGATGGGATGTGAAGATGTGAAGATTGGTTGGGATGGGTGATGTGGGACGATGAATTGATGGGATGTGAAGATTGGATGGGATGGGTGATGTGGGGCGATGATTTGATGGGATGTGACGATATGTAGATTGGATGGGATGTGAAGATGTGAAGATTTGTTGGGATGTGAAGGTGTGAAGATTGGTTGGGATGGGTGATGTGGGGCGATGATTTGATGGAATGTGAAGATGTGAAGATAGGTTGGGATGGGTGATGTGGGCCGATGATTTAATGGGATGTGAAGATGTGAAGATTGGATGGGATGCGTGATGTGGGGCGATGATTTGATGGGATGTGAAGATGTGAAGATTGGATGGGATGGGTGATGTGGGGCGATGATTTGATGGGATGTGAAGATGTGAAGATTGGTTGGGATGTGAAGATGTGAAGATTGGTTGGGATGTGAAGATGTGAAGATTGGTTGGGATGGGTGATGTGGGGCGATGATTTGATGGGATGTGAAGATGTGAAGATTGGATGGGATGGGTGATGTGGGGCGATGATTTGATGGGATGTGAAGATTGGTTGGGATGGATGATGTGGGGCGATGATTGGATGGGATGTGAAGATGTGAAGATTGGATGGGATGTGAAATGTGAAGATTGGATGGGATGTGAAGATGTGAAGATTGGTTGGGATGGGTGATGTGGGGCGATGATTGGATGGGATGTGAAGATTGGATGGGATGGGTGATGTGGGGCGATGATTGGATGGGATGTGAAGATTGGATGGGATGGGTGATGTGGGGCGATGATTGGATGGGATGTGAAGATGTGAAGATTGGTTGGGATGTGAAGATGTGAAGATTGGTTGGGATGTGAAGATGTGAAGATTGGTTGGGATGGGTGATGTGGGGCAATGATTTGATGGGATGTGAAGATTGGATGGGATGGGTGATGTGGGGCGATGATTGGATGGGATGTGAAGATGTGAAGATTGGATGGGATGTGAAGATGTGAAGATTGGTTGGGATGGGTGATGTGGGGAGATGATTTGATGGGATGTGAAGATGTGAAGATTGGTTGGGATGTGAAGATGTGAAGATTGGTTGGGATGTGAAGACGTGAAGATTGGTTGGGATGGGTGATGTGGGGCGATGATTTGATGGGATGTGAAGATGTGAAGATAGGTTGGGATGGGTGATGTGGGGCGATGATTTAATGGGACGGGAAGATGTGAAGATTGGATGGGATGTGAAGATGTGAAGATTGGATGGGATGTGAAGAAGTGAAGATTTGTTGGGATGTGAAGATGTGAAGATTTGTTGGGATGTGAAGATGTGAAGATTGGATGGGATGTGAAGAAGTGAAGATTTGTTGGGATGTGAAGATGTGAAGATTGTTGGGATGTGAAGATGTGAAGATTGGATGGGATGTGAAGATGTGAAGATTGGTTGGGATGGGTGATGTGGGGCGATGATTTGATGGGATGAGAAGATTGGATGGGATGGGTGATGTGGGGCGATGATTGGATGGGATGTGAAGATTGGATGGGATGGGTGATGTGGGGCGATGATTGGATGGGATGTGAAGATGTGAAGATTGGTTGGGATGTGAAGATGTGAAGATTGGTTGGGATGTGAAGATGTGAAGATTGGTTGAGATGGGTGATATGGGGTGATGATTTGATGGGATGTGAAGATTGGATGGGATGGGTGATGTGGGGCGATGAATTGATGGGATGTGAAGATGTGAAGATTGGTTGGGATGTGAAGATGTGAAGATTGGTTGGGATGTGAAGATTGGTTGGGATGGGTGATGTGGGGCGATGATTTGATGGGATGTGAAGATGTGAAGATAGGTTGGGATGGGTGATGTGGGGCGATGATTTAATGGGACGTGAAGATGTGAAGATTGGATGGGATGGGTGATGTGGGGCGATGATTTGATGGGATGTGAAGATGTGAAGATTGGATGGGATGGTTGATGTGGGGCGATGATTTGATGGAATGTGAAGATTGGTTGGGATGTGAAGATGTGAAGATTGGTTTGGATGTGAAGATGTGAAGATTGGTTGGGATGGGTGATGTGGGGCGATGATTTGATGGGATGTGAAGATGTGAAGATTGGATGGGATGGGTGATGTGGGGCGATGATTTGATGGGATGTGAAGATGTGAAGATTGGTTGGGATGGGTGATGTGGGGCGATGTTTGGATGGGATGTGAAGATGTGAAGATTGGATGGGATGTGAAGATGTGAAGAATGGATGGGATGTGAAGATGTGAAGATTGGTTGGGATGGGTGATGTGGGGCGATGATTGGATGGGATGTGAAGATTGGATGGGATGGGTGATGTGGGGCGATGATTGAATGGGATGTGAAGATTGGATGGGATGGGTGATGTGGGGCGACGATTGGTTGGGATGTGAAGATGTGAAGGTTGGTTGGGATGTGAAGATGTGAAGATTGGTTGGGATGTGAAGATTGGTTGGGATGGGTGATGTGGGGCGATGATTTGATGGGACGTGAAGATGTGAAGATTGGATGGGATGGGTGATGTGGGGCGATGATTTGATGGGATGTGAAGATGTGAAGATTAGATGGGATGTGAAGATGTGAAGATTTGTTGGGATGTGAAGATGTGAAGATTGGTTGGGAAGGGTGATGTGGGGCGATGATTTGATGGGATGTGAAGATGAGAAGATTGGTTGGGATGTGAAGATGTGAAGATTGGTTGGGATGTGAAGATGTGAAGATTGGTTGGGATGGGTGATGTGGGGCAATGATTTGATGGGATGTGAAGATTGGGTGGGATGGGTAATGTGGGGCGATGATTTGATGGGATGTGAAGATGTGAAGATTAGATGGGATGTGAAGATGTGAAGATTTGTTGGGATGTGAAGATGTGAAGATTGGATGGGATGTGAAGAATTGAAGATTTGTTGGGATGTGAAGATGTGAAGATTGGTTGGGATGTGAAGATGTGAAGATTGGATGGGATGTGAAGATGTGAAGATTGGTTGGGATGGGTGATGTGGGGCGATGATTTGATGGGATGTGAACATTGGATGGGATGGGTGATGTGGGGCGATGATTTCATGGGATGTGAAGATTGGTTGGGATGGGTGATGTGGGGAGATGATTTGATGGGATGTGAAGATGTGAAGATTGGATGGGATGTGAAGATTTGTTGGGATGTGAAGATGTGAAGATTGGTTGGGATGGGTGATGTGGGGCGATGATTTGATGGGATGTGAAGATGTGAAGATTGGATGGGATGGGTGATGTGGGGCGATGATTTGGTGGGATGTGAAGATGTGAAGATTGGATGGGATGGGTGACGTGGGGAGATGATTTGATGGGATGTGAAGATGTGAAGATTGGTTGGGATGGGTGATGTGGGGCGATGATTTGATGGGATGTGAAGATTGGTTGGGATGGGTAATGTGGGGCGACGATTTGATGGGATGTGAAGATTGGATGGGATGGGTGATGTGGGGCGATGATTTGATAGGATGTGAAGATGTGAAGATTGGATGGGATGTGAAAATGTGAAGATTGGATGGGATGTGAAGATGTGAAGATTGGATGGGATGTGAAGATGTGAAGATTGGTTGGGATGGGTGATGTGGGACGATGATTTGATGGGATGTGAAGATGTGAAGATTGGATGGGATGGGTGCTGTGGGGCGATGATTTGATGGGATGTGAAGATGTGAAGATTGGTTGGGATGTGAAGATTGGTTGGGATGTGAAGATGTGAATATTGGTTGGGATGGGTGATGTGGGACGATGATTTGATGGGATGTGAAGATGTGAAGATTGGATGGGATGGGTGATGTGGGGCGATGATTTGATGGGTGTAAAGATGTGAAGATTAGATGGGATGTGAAGATGTGAAGATTTCTTGGGATGTGAAGATGTGAAGATTGGATGGGATGTGAAGAAGTGAAGATTTTTTGGGATGTGAAGATTGGTTGGGATGTGAAGATGTGAAGATTGGATGGGATGTGAAGATGTGAAGATTGGTTGGGATGGGTGATGTGGGGCGATGCTTTGATGGGATGTGAAGATTGGATGGGATGGGTGATGTGGGGCGATGATTTGATGGGATGTGAAGATGTGAATGTTGGTTGGGATGTGAAGATTGGTTGGGATGGGTGATGTGGGCGATGATTTGATGGGATGTGAAGATGTGAAGATTGGATGGGATGTGAAGATGTGAAGATTTGTTGGGATGTGAAGATGTGAAGATTGGTTGGGATGGGTGATGTGGGGTGATGATTTGATGGGATGTGAAGATTGGATGGGATGGGTGATGTGGGGCGATGATTTAATGGGATGTGAAGATGTGAAGATTGGATGGGATGGGTGATGTGGGGCGATGATTTGATGGGATGTGAAGATGTGAAGATTGGATGGGATGGGAGATGTGGGGCGATGATTTGATGGGATGTGAAGATGTGAAGATTGGTTGGGATGTGAAGATTGTTTGGGATGTGAAGATGTGAAGATTGGTTGGGATGCGTGATGTGGGGCGATGATTTGATGGGATGTGAAGATGTGAAGATTGGATGGGATGGGTGATGTGGGGCGATGATTTGATGGGATGTGAAGATGTGAAGATTGGTTGGGATGGGTGATGTGGGGCGATGATTGGATGGGATGTGAAGATGTGAAGATTGGTTGGGATGGGTGATGTGGGGCGATGATTGGATGGGATGTGAAGATGTGAAAATTGGATGGGATGTGAAGATGTGAAGATTGGATGGGATGTGAAGATGTGAAGATTGGATGGGATGTGAAGATGTGAAGATTGGTTGGGATGGGTGATGTGGGGCGATGATTGGATGGGATGTGAAGATTGGATGGGATGGGTGATGTGGGGCGATGATTGGATGGGATGTGAAGATTGGATGGGATGGGTGATGTGGGGCGATGATTGGATGGGATGTGCAGATGTGAAGATTGGTTGGGATGTGAAGATGTGAAGATTGGTTGGGATGTGAAGATTGGTTGGGATGGGTGATGTGGGGCGATGATTTGATGGGATGTGAAGATTGGATGGGATGGGTGATGTGGGGCGATGAATTGATGGGATGTGAAGATGTGAAGATTAGATGGGATGTGAAGATGTGAAGATTGGTTGGGATGGGTGATGTGGGGCGATGATTTGATGGGATGTGAAGATGTGAAGATTGGTTGGGATGTGAAGATGTGACGTTTGGTTGGGATGGGTGATGTGGGGCGATGATTTGATGGGATGTGAAGATGTGAAGATTGGATGGGATGGGTGATGTGGGGCGATGATTTGATGGGATGTGAAGATGTGAAGATTAGAAGGGATGTGAAGATGTGAAGATTTGTTGGGATGTGAAGATGTGAAGATTAGATGGGATGTGAAGATGTGAAGATTGGTTGGGATGGGTGATGTGGGGCAATGATTTGATGGGATGTGAAGATTGGATGGGATGCGTGATGTGGGGCGATGATTTGATGGGATGTGAAGATGTGAAGGTTGGTTGGGATGTGAAGATGTGAAGATTTGTTGGGATGTGAAGATGTGAAGATTGGTTGGGATGGGTGATGTGGGGCGATGATTTGATGGGATGTGAAGATGTGCAGATTGGTTGGGATGGGTGATGTGGGGCGATGATTTGATGGGATGTGAAGATTGGTTGGGATGGGTGATGTGGGGCGATGATTTGATGGGATGTGAAGATTGGATGGGATGGGTGATGTGGGGCGATGATTTGATGGGATGTGAAGATGTGAAGATTGGATGGGATGTGAAAATGTGAAGATTGGAGAGGATGTGAAGATGTGAAGATTGGATGGGATGTTTGGGATGTGAAGATTGGTTGGGATGGGTGATGTGGGGCGATGATTTGATGGGATGTGAAGATTGGATGGGATGGGTGATGTGGGGCGATGATTGGATGGGATGTGAAGATGTGAAGATGTTTGGGATGTGAAGATGTTTGGGATGTGAAGATGTGAAGATTTGATGGGATGTGAAGATGTTTGGGATGTGAAGATGTTTGGGATGTGAAGATGTGAAGATGTTTGGGATGTGAAGATGTTTGGGATGTGAAGATGTGAAAATTTGATGGGATGTGAAGAAGTTTGTGATGTGAAGATGTGAAGATGTTTGGGATGGGTGATGTGGGGCGATGATTGGATGGGATGTGAAGGTTGGATGGGATGTGAAGATGTGAAGATGTTTGGGATGTGAAGATGTGAAGATGTTTGATATTTGAAGATGTGAAGATGTTTGGGATGTGAAAATGTTTGGGATGGGTGATGTGGGACGATGATTGGATGGGATGTGAAGATGTTTGGGATGGGTGATGTGGTGTGATGATTGGATGGGATGTGAAGATGTTTGGGATGTGAAGATGTTTGGGATGTGAAGATGTTTGGGAAGTGAAGATGTTTGGGATGTGAAGATGTGAAGATGTTTGGGATGTGAAGATGTGAAGATTTGATGGGATGTGAAGATGTGAAGATGTTTGGGATGTGAAGATGTTTGGGATGTGAAGATGTGAAGATTTGATGGGATGTGAAGATGTTTGGGATGTGAAGGTGTTTGGGATGTGAAGATGTGAAGATTTGATGGGATGTGAAGATGTTTGGGATGTGAAGATGTTTGGGATGTGAAGATGTGAAGATGTTTGGGATGGGTGATGTGGGGCGATGATTGGATGGGATGTGAAGATTGGATGGGATGTGAAGATGTTTGGGATGTGAATATGTGAAGATGTTTGGGATGTGAAGATGTTTGGGATGTGAAGATGTGAAGATGGTTGGGATGTGAAGATGTTTGGGATGTGAAGATGTTTGGGATGGATGATGTGGGGCGATGATTGGATGGGATGTGAAGATGTTTGGGATGGGTGATGTGGGGCGATGATTGGATGGGATGTGAAGATGTTTGGGATGGGTGATGTGGGGCGATGATTGGATGGGATGTGAAGATGTTTGGGATGGGTGATGTGTGGTGATGATTGGATGGGATGTGAAGATGTTTGGGATGGGTGATGTGGGGCGATGATTGGATGGGATGTGAAGATGTGAAGATGTTTGGGATGGGTGATGTGGGGCGATGATTGGATGGGATGTGAAGATGTGAAGATGTTTGGGATGGGTGATGTGGGGCGATGATTGGATGGGATGTGAAGATGTTTGGGATGTGAAGATGTTTGGGATGGGTGATGTGGGGCGATGATAGGATGGGATGTGAAGATGTTTGGGATGGTGATGTGGGGCGATGATTGGATGGGATGTGAAGATATTTGGGATATGAAGATGTTTGGGATGGGTGATGTGGGGCGATGATTGGATGGGATGTGAAGATGTTTGGGATGTGAAGATGTTTGGGATGTGAAGATGTGAAGATGTTTGGGATGGGTGATGTGGGGCGATGATTGGATGGGATGTGAAGATGTTTGGGATGGGTGATGTGGAGCGATGATTGGATGGGATGTGAAGATGTTTGGGATGTGAAGATGTTTGGGATGTGAAGATGTGAAGATGTTTGGGATGGGTGATGTGGGGCGATGATTGGATGGGATGTGAAGATGTTTGGGATGTGAAGATGTTTGGGATGGTGATGTGGGGCGATGATTGGATGGGATGTGAAGATGTTTGGGATGGTGATGTGGGGCGATGATTGGATGGGATGTGAAGATGTTTGGGATGGTGATGTGGGGCGATGATTGGATGGGATGTGAAGATGTTTGGGATGTGAAGATGTGGGGCGATGATTGGATGGGATGTGAAGATGTTTGGGATGGGTGATGTGAAGATGTTTGGGATGGTGATGTGGGGCGATGATTGGATGGGATGTGAAGATGTTTGGGATGGGTGATGTGAAGATGTTTGGGATGGTGATGTGGGGCGATGATTGGATGGGGTGTGAAGATGTTTGGGATGGTGATGTGGGGCGATGATTGGATGGGATGTGAAGATGTTTGGGATGTGAAGATGTGAAGATGTTTGGGATGGTGATGTGGGGCGATGATTGGATGGGATGTGAAGATGTTTGGGATGTGAAGATGTGAAGATGTTTGGGATGGTGATGTGGGGCGATGATTGGATGGGATGTGAAGATGTTTGGGATGGTGATGTGGGGCGATGATTGGATGGGATGTGAAGATGATTGGGATGGTGATGTGGGGCGATGATTGGATGGGAAGTGAAGATGTTTGGGATGGGTGATGTGGGGCGATGATTGGATGGGATGTGAAGATGTTTGGGATGGGTGATGTGGGGTGATGATTGGATGGGATGTGAAGATGTTTGGGATGGGTGATGTGGGGCGATGATTGGATGGGATGTAAAGATGTTTGGGATGGGTGATGTGGGGCGATGATTGGATGGGATGTGAAGATGTTTGGGATGTGAAGATGTTTGGGATGTGAAGATGTTTGGGATGGTGATGTGGGGCGATGATTGGATGGGATGTGAAGATGTTTGGGTGTGAAGATGTGAAGATGTTTGGGATGGTGATGTGGGGCGATGATTGGATGGGATGTGAAGATGTTTGGGATGGGAAGATGTGAAGATGTTTGGGATGGTGATGTGGGGCGATGATTGGATGGGAAGTGAAGATGTTTGGGATGGGTGATGTGGGGCGATGATTGGATGGGATGTGAAGATGTTTGGGATGGGTGATGTGGGGCGATGATTGGATGGGATGTGAAGATGTTTGGGATGGGAAGATGTGAAGATGTTTGGGATGGTGATGTGGGGCGATGATTGGATGGGATGTTAAGATGTTTGGGATGGTGATGTGGGGCGATGATTGGATGGGAAGTGAAGATGTTTGGGATGCGTGATGTGGGGCGATGATTGGATGGGAAGTGAAGATGTTTGGGATGGGTGATGTGGGGCGATGATTGGATGGGATGTGAAGATGTTTGGGATGGGTGATGTGGGGCGATGATTGGATGGGATGTGAAGATGTTTGGGATGTGAAGATGTGAAGATGTTTGGGATGGTGATGTGGGGCGATGATTGGATGGGATGTGAAGATGTTTGGGATGGTGATGTGGGGCGATGATTGGATGGGATGTGAAGATGTTTGGGATGGTGATGTGGGGCGATGATTGGATGGGAAGTGAAGATGTTTGGGATGGGTGATGTGGGGCGATGATTGGATGGGATGTGAAGATGTGAAGATGTTTGGGATGGGTGATGTGGGGCAATGATTGGATGGGATGTGAAGATGTTTGGGATGTGAAGATGTGAAGATGTTTGGGATGGTGATGTGGGGCGATGATTGGATGGGATGTGAAGATGTTTGGGATGGTGATGTGGGGCGATGATTGGATGGGATGTGAAGATGTTTGGGATGGTGATGTGGGGCGATGATTGGATGGGAAGTGAAGATGTTTGGGATGGGTGATGTGGGCCGATGATTGGATGGGATGTGAAGATGTTTGGGATGGGTGATGTGGGGCGATGATTGGATGGGATGTGAAGATGTTTGGGATGGGTGATGTGGGGCGATGATTGGATGGGATGTGAAGATGTTTGGGATGGTGATGTGGGGCGATGATTGGATGGGATGTGAAGATGTTTGGGATGGGTGATGTGGGGCGATGATTGGATGGGATGTGAAGATGTTTGGGATGTGAAGATGTGAAGATGTTTGGGATGGTGATGTGGGGCGATGATTGGATGGGATGTGAAGATGTTTGGGATGGTGATGTGGGGCGATGATTGGATGGGATGTGAAGATGTTTGGGATGGTGATGTGGGGCGATGATTGGATGGGAAGTGAAGATGTTTGGGATGGGTGATGTGGGCCGATGATTGGATGGGATGTGAAGATGTTTGGGATGGGTGATGTGGGGCGATGATTGGATGGGATGTGAAGATGTTTGGGATGGGTGATGTGGGGCGATGATTGGATGGGATGTGAAGATGTTTGGGATGGTGATGTGGGGCGATGATTGGATGGGATGTGAAGATGTTTGGGATGTGAAGATGTGAAGATGTTTGGGATGGTGATGTAGGGCGATGATTGGATGGGATGTGAAGATGTTTGGGATGGTGATGTGGGGCGATGATTGGATGGGATGTGAAGATGTTTGGGATGGGTGATGTGAAGATGTTTGGGATGGTGATGTGGGGCGATGATTGGATGGGATGTGAAGAAGTTTGGGATGGGTGATGTGAAGATGTTTGGGATGGTGATGTGGGGCGATGATTGGATGGGATGTGAAGATGTTTGGGATGTGAAGATGTGAAGATGTTTAGGATGGTGATGTGGGGCGATGATTGGATGGGATGTGAAGATGTGAAGATTAGATGGGATGTGAAGATGTGAAGATTGGTTGGGATGGGTGATGTGGGGCAATGATTTGATGGGATGTGAAGATTGGATGGGATGCGTGATGTGGGGCGATGCTTTGATGGGATGTGAAGATGTGAAGGTTGGTTGGGATGTGAAGATGTGAAGATTTGTTGGGATGTGAAGAGTTGAAGATTGGTTGGGATGGGTGATGTGGGGCGATGATTTGATGGGATGTGAAGATGTGAAGATTGGTTGGGATGGGTGATGTGGGGCGATGATTTGATGGGATGTGAAGATTGGTTGGGATGGGTGATGTGGGGCGATGATTTGATGGGATGTGAAGATTGGATGGGATGGGTGATGTGGGGCGATGATTTGATGGGATGTGAAGATGTGAAGATTGGATGGGATGTGAAAATGTGAAGATTGGATAGGATGTGAAGATGTGAAGATTGGATGGGATGTTTGGGATGTGAAGATTGGTTGGGATGGGTGATGTGGGGCGATGATTTGATGGGATGTGAAGATTGGATGGGATGGGTGATGTGGGACGATGATTGGATGGGATGTGAAGATGTGAAGATGTTTGGGATGTGAAGATGTTTGGGATGTGAAGATGTGAAGATTTGATGGGATGTGAAGATGTGAAGATGTTTGGGATGTGACGATGTTTGGGATGTGAAGATGTGAAGATGTTTGGGATGTGAAGATGTGAAAATTTGATGGGATGTGAAGATGTTTGTGATGTGAAGATGTTTGGGATGGGTGATGTGGGGCGATGATTGGATGGGATGTGAAGGTTGGATGGGATGTGAAGATGTGAAGATGTTTGGGATGTGAAGATGTGAAGATGTTTGATATTTGAAGATGTGAAGATGTTTGGGATGTGAAAATGTTTGGGATGGGTGATGTGGGACGATGATTGGATGGGATGTGAAGATGTTTGGGATGTGAAGATGTTTGGGATGTGAAGATGTTTGGGAAGTGAAGATGTTTGGGATGTGAAGATGTGAAGATGTTTGGGATGTGAAGATGTGAAGATTTGATGGGATGTGAAGATGTGAAGATGTTTGGGATGTGAAGATGTTTGGGATGTGAAGATGTGAAGATTTGATGGGATGTGAAGATGTTTGGGATGTGAAGGTGTTTGGGATGTGAAGATGTGAAGATTTGATGGGATGTGAAGATGTTTGGGATGTGAAGATGTTTGGGATGTGAAGATGTGAAGATGTTTGGGATGGGTGATGTGGGGCGATGATTGGATGGGATGTGAAGATTGGATGGGATGTGAAGATGTTTGGGATGTGAAGATGTGAAGATGGTTGGGATGTGAAGATGTTTGGGATGTGAAGATGTTTGGGATGGATGATGTGGGGCGATGATTGGATGGGATGTGAAGATGTTTGGGATGGGTGATGTGGGGCGATGATTGGATGGGATGTGAAGATGTTTGGGATGGGTGATGTGGGGCGATGATTGGATGGGATGTGAAGATGTTTGGGATGGGTGATGTGTGGCGATGATTGGATGGGATGTGAAGATGTTTGGGATGGGTGATGTGGGGCGATGATTGGATGCGATGTGAAGATGTGAAGATGTTTGGGATGGGTGATGTGGGGCGATGATTGGATGGGATGTGAAGATGTGAAGATGTTTGGGATGGGTGATGTGGGGCGATGATTGGATGGGATGTGAAGATGTTTGGGATGTGAAGATGTTTGGGATGGGTGATGTGGGGCGATGATTGGATGGGATGTGAAGATGTTTGGGAAGGTGATGTGGGGCGATGATTGGATGGGATGTGAAGATGTTTGGGATATGAAGATGTTTGGGATGGGTGATGTGGGGCGATGATTGGATGGGATGTGAAGATGTTTGGGATGTGAAGATGTGAAGATGTTTGGGATGGGTGATGTGGGGCGATGATTGGATGGGATGTGAAGATGTTTGGGATGGGTGATGTGGGGCAATGATTGGATGGGATGTGAAGATGTTTGGGATGTGAAGATGTTTGGGATGTGAAGATGTGAAGATGTTTGGGATGGGTGATGTGGGGCGATGATTGGATGGGATGTGAAGATGTTTGGGATGTGAAGGTGTTTGGGATGGTGATGTGGGGCGATGATTGGATGGGATGTGAAGATGTTTGGGATGGTGATGTGGGGCGATGATTGGATGGGATGTGAAGATGTTTGGGATGGTGATGTGGGGCGATGATTGGATGGGATGTGAAGATGTTTGGGATGGGTGATGTGTGGCGATGATTGGATGGGATGTGAAGATGTTTGGGATGGGTGATGTGGGGCGATGATTGGATGGGATGTGAAGATGTGAAGATGTTTGGGATGGGTGATGTGGGGCGATGATTGGATGGGATGTGAAGATGTGAAGATGTTTGGGATGGGTGATGTGGGGCGATGATTGGATGGGATGTGAAGATGTTTGGGATGTGAAGATGTTTGGGATGGGTGATGTGGGGCGATGATAGGATGGGATGTGAAGATGTTTGGGATGGTGATGTGGGGCGATGATTGGATGGGATGTGAAGATATTTGGGATATGAAGATGTTTGGGATGGGTGATGTGGGGCGATGATTGGATGGGATGTGAAGATGTTTGGGATGTGAAGATGTTTGGGATGTGAAGATGTTTGGGATGGGTGATGTGGGGCGATGATTGGATGGGATGTGAAGATGTTTGGGATGGGTGATGTGGGGCGATGATTGGATGGGATGTGAAGATGTTTGGGATGTGAAGATGTTTGGGATGTGAAGATGTGAAGATGTTTGGGATGGGTGATGTGGGGCGATGATTGGATGGGATGTGAAGATGTTTGGGATGTGAAGATGTTTGGGATGGTGATGTGGGGCGATGATTGGATGGGATGTGAAGATGTTTGGGATGGTGATGTGGGGCGATGATTGGATGGGATGTGAAGATGTTTGGGATGGTGATGTGGGGCGATGATTGGATGGGATGTGAAGATGTTTGGGATGTGAAGATGTGGGGCGATGATTGGATGGGATGTGAAGATGTTTGGGATGGGTGATGTGAAGATGTTTGGGATGGTGATGTGGGGCGATGATTGGATGGGATGTGAAGATGTTTGGGATGGGTGATGTGAAGATGTTTGGGATGGTGATGTGGGGCGATGATTGGATGGGGTGTGAAGATGTTTGGGATGGTGATGTGGGGCGATGATTGGATGGGATGTGAAGATGTTTGGGATGTGAAGATGTGAAGATGTTTGGGATGGTGATGTGGGGCGATGATTGGATGGGATGTGAAGATGTTTGGGATGGTGATGTGGGGCGATGATTGGATGGGATGTGAAGATGATTGGGATGGTGATGTGGGGCGATGATTGGATGGGAAGTGAAGATGTTTGGGATGGGTGATGTGGGGCGATGATTGGATGGGATGTGAAGATGTTTGGGATGGGTGATGTGGGGTGATGATTGGATGGGATGTGAAGATGTTTGGGATGGGTGATGTGGGGCGATGATTGGATGGGATGTAAAGATGTTTGGGATGGGTGATGTGGGGCGATGATTGGATGGGATGTGAAGATGTTTGGGATGTGAAGATGTTTGGGATGTGAAGATGTTTGGGATGGTGATGTGGGGCGATGATTGGATGGGATGTGAAGATGTTTGGGTGTGAAGATGTGAAGATGTTTGGGATGGTGATGTGGGGCGATGATTGGATGGGATGTGAAGATGTTTGGGATGGGAAGATGTGAAGATGTTTGGGATGGTGATGTGGGGCGATGATTGGATGGGAAGTGAAGATGTTTGGGATGGGTGATGTGGGGCGATGATTGGATGGGATGTGAAGATGTTTGGGATGGGTGATGTGGGGCGATGATTGGATGGGATGTGAAGATGTTTGGGATGGGAAGATGTGAAGATGTTTGGGATGGTGATGTGGGGCGATGATTGGATGGGATGTTAAGATGTTTGGGATGGTGATGTGGGGCGATGATTGGATGGGAAGTGAAGATGTTTGGGATGCGTGATGTGGGGCGATGATTGGATGGGAAGTGAAGATGTTTGGGATGGGTGATGTGGGGCGATGATTGGATGGGATGTGAAGATGTTTGGGATGGGTGATGTGGGGCGATGATTGGATGGGATGTGAAGATGTTTGGGATGTGAAGATGTGAAGATGTTTGGGATGGTGATGTGGGGCGATGATTGGATGGGATGTGAAGATGTTTGGGATGGTGATGTGGGGCGATGATTGGATGGGATGTGAAGATGTTTGGGATGGTGATGTGGGGCGATGATTGGATGGGAAGTGAAGATGTTTGGGATGGGTGATGTGGGGCGATGATTGGATGGGATGTGAAGATGTGAAGATGTTTGGGATGGGTGATGTGGGGCAATGATTGGATGGGATGTGAAGATGTTTGGGATGTGAAGATGTGAAGATGTTTGGGATGGTGATGTGGGGCGATGATTGGATGGGATGTGAAGATGTTTGGGATGGTGATGTGGGGCGATGATTGGATGGGATGTGAAGATGTTTGGGATGGTGATGTGGGGCGATGATTGGATGGGAAGTGAAGATGTTTGGGATGGGTGATGTGGGCCGATGATTGGATGGGATGTGAAGATGTTTGGGATGGGTGATGTGGGGCGATGATTGGATGGGATGTGAAGATGTTTGGGATGGGTGATGTGGGGCGATGATTGGATGGGATGTGAAGATGTTTGGGATGGTGATGTGGGGCGATGATTGGATGGGATGTGAAGATGTTTGGGATGGGTGATGTGGGGCGATGATTGGATGGGATGTGAAGATGTTTGGGATGTGAAGATGTGAAGATGTTTGGGATGGTGATGTGGGGCGATGATTGGATGGGATGTGAAGATGTTTGGGATGGTGATGTGGGGCGATGATTGGATGGGATGTGAAGATGTTTGGGATGGTGATGTGGGGCGATGATTGGATGGGATGTGAAGATGTGAAGATTAGATGGGATGTGAAGATGTGAAGATTGGTTGGGATGGGTGATGTGGGGCAATGATTTGATGGGATGTGAAGATTGGATGGGATGCGTGATGTGGGGCGATGCTTTGATGGGATGTGAAGATGTGAAGGTTGGTTGGGATGTGAAGATGTGAAGATTTGTTGGGATGTGAAGAGTTGAAGATTGGTTGGGATGGGTGATGTGGGGCGATGATTTGATGGGATGTGAAGATGTGAAGATTGGTTGGGATGGGTGATGTGGGGCGATGATTTGATGGGATGTGAAGATTGGTTGGGATGGGTGATGTGGGGCGATGATTTGATGGGATGTGAAGATTGGATGGGATGGGTGATGTGGGGCGATGATTTGATGGGATGTGAAGATGTGAAGATTGGATGGGATGTGAAAATGTGAAGATTGGATAGGATGTGAAGATGTGAAGATTGGATGGGATGTTTGGGATGTGAAGATTGGTTGGGATGGGTGATGTGGGGCGATGATTTGATGGGATGTGAAGATTGGATGGGATGGGTGATGTGGGACGATGATTGGATGGGATGTGAAGATGTGAAGATGTTTGGGATGTGAAGATGTTTGGGATGTGAAGATGTGAAGATTTGATGGGATGTGAAGATGTGAAGATGTTTGGGATGTGACGATGTTTGGGATGTGAAGATGTGAAGATGTTTGGGATGTGAAGATGTGAAAATTTGATGGGATGTGAAGATGTTTGTGATGTGAAGATGTGAAGATGTTTGGGATGGGTGATGTGGGGCGATGATTGGATGGGATGTGAAGGTTGGATGGGATGTGAAGATGTGAAGATGTTTGGGATGTGAAGATGTGAAGATGTTTGATATTTGAAGATGTGAAGATGTTTGGGATGTGAAAATGTTTGGGATGGGTGATGTGGGACGATGATTGGATGGGATGTGAAGATGTTTGGGATGGGTGATGTGGTGCGATGATTGGATGGGATGTGAAGATGTTTGGGATGTGAAGATGTTTGGGATGTGAAGATGTTTGGGAAGTGAAGATGTTTGGGATGTGAAGATGTGAAGATGTTTGGGATGTGAAGATGTGAAGATTTGATGGGATGTGAAGATGTGAAGATGTTTGGGATGTGAAGATGTTTGGGATGTGAAGATGTGAAGATTTGATGGGATGTGAAGATGTTTGGGATGTGAAGGTGTTTGGGATGTGAAGATGTGAAGATTTGATGGGATGTGAAGATGTTTGGGATGTGAAGATGTTTGGGATGTGAAGATGTGAAGATGTTTGGGATGGGTGATGTGGGGCGATGATTGGATGGGATGTGAAGATTGGATGGGATGTGAAGATGTTTGGGATGTGAAGATGTGAAGATGGTTGGGATGTGAAGATGTTTGGGATGTGAAGATGTTTGGGATGGATGATGTGGGGCGATGATTGGATGGGATGTGAAGATGTTTGGGATGGGTGATGTGGGGCGATGATTGGATGGGATGTGAAGATGTTTGGGATGGGTGATGTGGGGCGATGATTGGATGGGATGTGAAGATGTTTGGGATGGGTGATGTGTGGCGATGATTGGATGGGATGTGAAGATGTTTGGGATGGGTGATGTGGGGCGATGATTGGATGCGATGTGAAGATGTGAAGATGTTTGGGATGGGTGATGTGGGGCGATGATTGGATGGGATGTGAAGATGTGAAGATGTTTGGGATGGGTGATTTGGGGCGATGATTGGATGGGATGTGAAGATGTTTGGGATGTGAAGATGTTTGGGATGGGTGATGTGGGGCGATGATTGGATGGGATGTGAAGATGTTTGGGAAGGTGATGTGGGGCGATGATTGGATGGGATGTGAAGATGTTTGGGATATGAAGATGTTTGGGATGGGTGATGTGGGGCGATGATTGGATGGGATGTGAAGATGTTTGGGATGTGAAGATGTTTGGGATGTGAAGATGTGAAGATGTTTGGGATGGGTGATGTGGGGCGATGATTGGATGGGATGTGAAGATGTTTGGGATGGGTGATGTGGGGCAATGATTGGATGGGATGTGAAGATGTTTGGGATGTGAAGATGTTTGGGATGTGAAGATGTGAAGATGTTTGGGATGGGTGATGTGGGGCGATGATTGGATGGGATGTGAAGATGTTTGGGATGTGAAGGTGTTTGGGATGGTGATGTGGGGCGATGATTGGATGGGATGTGAAGATGTTTGGGATGGTGATGTGGGGCGATGATTGGATGGGATGTGAAGATGTTTGGGATGGTGATGTGGGGCGATGATTGGATGGGATGTGAAGATGTTTGGGATGTGAAGATGTGGGGCGATGATTGGATGGGATGGGAAGATGTTTGGGATGGGTGATGTGAAGATGTTTGGGATGGTGATGTGGGGCGATGATTGGATGGGATGTGAAGATGTTTGGGATGGGTGATGTGAAGATGTTTGGGATGGTGATGTGGGGCGATGATTGGATGGGATGTGAAGATGTTTGGGATGGTGATGTGGGGCGATGATTGGATGGGATGTGAAGATGTTTGGGATGTGAAGATGTGAAGATGTTTGGGATGGTGATGTGGGGCGATGATTGGATGGGATGTGAAGATGTTTGGGATGGTGATGTGGGGCGATGATTGGATGGGATGTGAAGATGTTTGGGATGGTGATGTGGGGCGATGATTGGATGGGAAGTGAAGATGTTTGGGATGTGAAGATGTGAAGATTTGATGGGATGTGAAGATGTGAAGATGTTTGGGATGTGACGATGTTTGGGATGTGAAGATGTGAAGATGTTTGGGATGTGAAGATGTGAAAATTTGATGGGATGTGAAGATGTTTGTGATGTGAAGATGTGAAGATGTTTGGGATGGGTGATGTGGGGCGATGATTGGATGGGATGTGAAGGTTGGATGGGATGTGAAGATGTGAAGATGTTTGGGATGTGAAGATGTGAAGATGTTTGATATTTGAAGATGTGAAGATGTTTGGGATGTGAAAATGTTTGGGATGGGTGATGTGGGACGATGATTGGATGGGATGTGAAGATGTTTGGGATGGGTGATGTGGTGCGATGATTGGATGGGATGTGAAGATGTTTGGGATGTGAAGATGTTTGGGATGTGAAGATGTTTGGGAAGTGAAGATGTTTGGGATGTGAAGATGTGAAGATGTTTGGGATGTGAAGATGTGAAGATTTGATGGGATGTGAAGATGTGAAGATGTTTGGGATGTGAAGATGTTTGGGATGTGAAGATGTGAAGATTTGATGGGATGTGAAGATGTTTGGGATGTGAAGGTGTTTGGGATGTGAAGATGTGAAGATTTGATGGGATGTGAAGATGTTTGGGATGTGAAGATGTTTGGGATGTGAAGATGTGAAGATGTTTGGGATGGGTGATGTGGGGCGATGATTGGATGGGATGTGAAGATTGGATGGGATGTGAAGATGTTTGGGATGTGAAGATGTGAAGATGGTTGGGATGTGAAGATGTTTGGGATGTGAAGATGTTTGGGATGGATGATGTGGGGCGATGATTGGATGGGATGTGAAGATGTTTGGGATGGGTGATGTGGGGCGATGATTGGATGGGATGTGAAGATGTTTGGGATGGGTGATGTGGGGCGATGATTGGATGGGATGTGAAGATGTTTGGGATGGGTGATGTGTGGCGATGATTGGATGGGATGTGAAGATGTTTGGGATGGGTGATGTGGGGCGATGATTGGATGCGATGTGAAGATGTGAAGATGTTTGGGATGGGTGATGTGGGGCGATGATTGGATGGGATGTGAAGATGTGAAGATGTTTGGGATGGGTGATTTGGGGCGATGATTGGATGGGATGTGAAGATGTTTGGGATGTGAAGATGTTTGGGATGGGTGATGTGGGGCGATGATTGGATGGGATGTGAAGATGTTTGGGAAGGTGATGTGGGGCGATGATTGGATGGGATGTGAAGATGTTTGGGATATGAAGATGTTTGGGATGGGTGATGTGGGGCGATGATTGGATGGGATGTGAAGATGTTTGGGATGTGAAGATGTTTGGGATGTGAAGATGTGAAGATGTTTGGGATGGGTGATGTGGGGCGATGATTGGATGGGATGTGAAGATGTTTGGGATGGGTGATGTGGGGCAATGATTGGATGGGATGTGAAGATGTTTGGGATGTGAAGATGTTTGGGATGTGAAGATGTGAAGATGTTTGGGATGGGTGATGTGGGGCGATGATTGGATGGGATGTGAAGATGTTTGGGATGTGAAGGTGTTTGGGATGGTGATGTGGGGCGATGATTGGATGGGATGTGAAGATGTTTGGGATGGTGATGTGGGGCGATGATTGGATGGGATGTGAAGATGTTTGGGATGGTGATGTGGGGCGATGATTGGATGGGATGTGAAGATGTTTGGGATGTGAAGATGTGGGGCGATGATTGGATGGGATGGGAAGATGTTTGGGATGGGTGATGTGAAGATGTTTGGGATGGTGATGTGGGGCGATGATTGGATGGGATGTGAAGATGTTTGGGATGGGTGATGTGAAGATGTTTGGGATGGTGATGTGGGGCGATGATTGGATGGGATGTGAAGATGTTTGGGATGGTGATGTGGGGCGATGATTGGATGGGATGTGAAGATGTTTGGGATGTGAAGATGTGAAGATGTTTGGGATGGTGATGTGGGGCGATGATTGGATGGGATGTGAAGATGTTTGGGATGGTGATGTGGGGCGATGATTGGATGGGATGTGAAGATGTTTGGGATGGTGATGTGGGGCGATGATTGGATGGGAAGTGAAGATGTTTGGGATGGGTGATGTGAAGATGTTTGGGATGGTGATGTGGGGCGATGATTGGATGGGATGTGAAGATGTTTGGGATGGTGATGTGGGGCGATGATTGGATGGGATGTGAAGATGTTTGGGATGTGAAGATGTGAAGATGTTTGGGATGGTGATGTGGGGCGATGATTGGATGGGATGTGAAGATGTTTGGGATGTGAAGATGTGAAGATGTTTGGGATGGGTGATGTGGGGCAATGATTTGATGGGATGTGAAGATTGGATGGGATGCGTGATGTGGGGCGATGATTTGATGGGATGTGAAGATGTGAAGGTTGGTTGGGATGTGAAGATGTGAAGATTTGTTGGGATGTGAAGATGTGAAGATTGGTTGGGATGGGTGATGTGGGGCGATGATTTGATGGGATGTGAAGATGTGCAGATTGGTTGGGATGGGTGATGTGGGGCGATGATTTGATGGGATGTGAAGATTGGTTGGGATGGGTGATGTGGGGCGATGATTTGATGGGATGTGAAGATTGGATGGGATGGGTGATGTGGGGCGATGATTTGATGGGATGTGAAGATGTGAAGATTGGATGGGATGTGAAAATGTGAAGATTGGATAGGATGTGAAGATGTGAAGATTGGATGGGATGTTTGGGATGTGAAGATTGGTTGGGATGGGTGATGTGGGGCGATGATTTGATGGGATGTGAAGATTGGATGGGATGGGTGATGTGGGGCGATGATTGGATGGGATGTGAAGATTGGATGGGATGTGAAGATGTTTGGGATGTGAAGATGTGAAGATGGTTGGGATGTGAAGATGTTTGGGATGTGAAGATGTTTGGGATGGATGATGTGGGGCGATGATTGGATGGGATGTGAAGATGTTTGGGATGGGTGATGTGGGGCGATGATTGGATGGGATGTGAAGATGTTTGGGATGGGTGATGTGGGGCGATGATTGGATGGGATGTGAAGATGTTTGGGATGGGTGATGTGTGGCGATGATTGGATGGGATGTGAAGATGTTTGGGATGGGTGATGTGGGGCGATGATTGGATGCGATGTGAAGATGTGAAGATGTTTGGGATGGGTGATGTGGGGCGATGATTGGATGGGATGTGAAGATGTGAAGATGTTTGGGATGGGTGATTTGGGGCGATGATTGGATGGGATGTGAAGATGTTTGGGATGTGAAGATGTTTGGGATGGGTGATGTGGGGCGATGATTGGATGGGATGTGAAGATGTTTGGGAAGGTGATGTGGGGCGATGATTGGATGGGATGTGAAGATGTTTGGGATATGAAGATGTTTGGGATGGGTGATGTGGGGCGATGATTGGATGGGATGTGAAGATGTTTGGGATGTGAAGATGTTTGGGATGTGAAGATGTGAAGATGTTTGGGATGGGTGATGTGGGGCGATGATTGGATGGGATGTGAAGATGTTTGGGATGGGTGATGTGGGGCAATGATTGGATGGGATGTGAAGATGTTTGGGATGTGAAGATGTTTGGGATGTGAAGATGTGAAGATGTTTGGGATGGGTGATGTGGGGCGATGATTGGATGGGATGTGAAGATGTTTGGGATGTGAAGGTGTTTGGGATGGTGATGTGGGGCGATGATTGGATGGGATGTGAAGATGTTTGGGATGGTGATGTGGGGCGATGATTGGATGGGATGTGAAGATGTTTGGGATGGTGATGTGGGGCGATGATTGGATGGGATGTGAAGATGTTTGGGATGTGAAGATGTGGGGCGATGATTGGATGGGATGGGAAGATGTTTGGGATGGGTGATGTGAAGATGTTTGGGATGGTGATGTGGGGCGATGATTGGATGGGATGTGAAGATGTTTGGGATGGGTGATGTGAAGATGTTTGGGATGGTGATGTGGGGCGATGATTGGATGGGATGTGAAGATGTTTGGGATGGTGATGTGGGGCGATGATTGGATGGGATGTGAAGATGTTTGGGATGTGAAGATGTGAAGATGTTTGGGATGGTGATGTGGGGCGATGATTGGATGGGATGTGAAGATGTTTGGGATGGTGATGTGGGGCGATGATTGGATGGGATGTGAAGATGTTTGGGATGGTGATGTGGGGCGATGATTGGATGGGAAGTGAAGATGTTTGGGATGGGTGATGTGAAGATGTTTGGGATGGTGATGTGGGGCGATGATTGGATGGGATGTGAAGATGTTTGGGATGGTGATGTGGGGCGATGATTGGATGGGATGTGAAGATGTTTGGGATGTGAAGATGTGAAGATGTTTGGGATGGTGATGTGGGGCGATGATTGGATGGGATGTGAAGATGTTTGGGATGTGAAGATGTGAAGATGTTTGGGATGGGTGATGTGGGGCAATGATTTGATGGGATGTGAAGATTGGATGGGATGCGTGATGTGGGGCGATGATTTGATGGGATGTGAAGATGTGAAGGTTGGTTGGGATGTGAAGATGTGAAGATTTGTTGGGATGTGAAGAGTTGAAGATTGGTTGGGATGGGTGATGTGGGGCGATGATTTGATGGGATGTGAAGATGTGCAGATTGGTTGGGATGGGTGATGTGGGGCGATGATTTGATGGGATGTGAAGATTGGTTGGGATGGGTGATGTGGGGCGATGATTTGATGGGATGTGAAGATTGGATGGGATGGGTGATGTGGGGCGATGATTTGATGGGATGTGAAGATGTGAAGATTGGATGGGATGTGAAAATGTGAAGATTGGATAGGATGTGAAGATGTGAAGATTGGATGGGATGTTTGGGATGTGAAGATTGGTTGGGATGGGTGATGTGGGGCGATGATTTGATGGGATGTGAAGATTGGATGGGATGGGTGATGTGGGGCGATGATTGGATGGGATGTGAAGATGTGAAGATGTTTGGGATGTGAAGATGTTTGGGATGTGAAGATGTGAAGATTTGATGGGATGTGAAGATGTTTGGGATGTGAAGATGTTTGGGATGTGAAGATGTGAAGATGTTTGGGATGTGAAGATGTTTGGGATGTGAAGATGTGAAAATTTGATGGGATGTGAAGAAGTTTGTGATGTGAAGATGTGAAGATGTTTGGGATGGGTGATGTGGGGCGATGATTGGATGGGATGTGAAGGTTGGATGGGATGTGAAGATGTGAAGATGTTTGGGATGTGAAGATGTGAAGATGTTTGATATTTGAAGATGTGAAGATGTTTGGGATGTGAAAATGTTTGGGATGGGTGATGTGGGACGATGATTGGATGGGATGTGAAGATGTTTGGGATGGGTGATGTGGTGTGATGATTGGATGGGATGTGAAGATGTTTGGGATGTGAAGATGTTTGGGATGTGAAGATGTTTGGGAAGTGAAGATGTTTGGGATGTGAAGATGTGAAGATGTTTGGGATGTGAAGATGTGAAGATTTGATGGGATGTGAAGATGTGAAGATGTTTGGGATGTGAAGATGTTTGGGATGTGAAGATGTGAAGATTTGATGGGATGTGAAGATGTTTGGGATGTGAAGGTGTTTGGGATGTGAAGATGTGAAGATTTGATGGGATGTGAAGATGTTTGGGATGTGAAGATGTTTGGGATGTGAAGATGTGAAGATGTTTGGGATGGGTGATGTGGGGCGATGATTGGATGGGATGTGAAGATTGGATGGGATGTGAAGATGTTTGGGATGTGAAGATGTGAAGATGTTTGGGATGTGAAGATGTTTGGGATGTGAAGATGTGAAGATGGTTGGGATGTGAAGATGTTTGGGATGTGAAGATGTTTGGGATGGGTGATGTGGGGCGATGATTGGATGGGATGTGAAGATGTTTGGGATGGGTGATGTGGGGCGATGATTGGATGGGATGTGAAGATGTTTGGGATGGGTGATGTGTGGCGATGATTGGATGGGATGTGAAGATGTTTGGGATGGGTGATGTGGGGCGATGATTGGATGGGATGTGAAGATGTGAAGATGTTTGGGATGGGTGATGTGGGGCGATGATTGGATGGGATGTGAAGATGTGAAGATGTTTGGGATGGGTGATGTGGGGCGATGATTGGATGGGATGTGAAGATGTTTGGGATGTGAAGATGTTTGGGATGGGTGATGTGGGGCGATGATAGGATGGGATGTGAAGATGTTTGGGATGGTGATGTGGGGCGATGATTGGATGGGATGTGAAGATATTTGGGATATGAAGATGTTTGGGATGGGTGATGTGGGGCGATGATTGGATGGGATGTGAAGATGTTTGGGATGTGAAGATGTTTGGGATGTGAAGATGTGAAGATGTTTGGGATGGGTGATGTGGGGCGATGATTGGATGGGATGTGAAGATGTTTGGGATGGGTGATGTGGGGCGATGATTGGATGGGATGTGAAGATGTTTGGGATGTGAAGATGTTTGGGATGTGAAGATGTGAAGATGTTTGGGATGGGTGATGTGGGGCGATGATTGGATGGGATGTGAAGATGTTTGGGATGTGAAGATGTTTGGGATGGTGATGTGGGGCGATGATTGGATGGGATGTGAAGATGTTTGGGATGGTGATGTGGGGCGATGATTGGATGGGATGTGAAGATGTTTGGGATGGTGAAGTGGGGCGATGATTGGATGGGATGTGAAGATGTTTGGGATGTGAAGATGTGGGGCGATGATTGGATGGGATGTGAAGATGTTTGGGATGGGTGATGTGAAGATGTTTGGGATGGTGATGTGGGTCGATGATTGGATGGGATGTGAAGATGTTTGGGATGGGTGATGTGAAGATGTTTGGGATGGTGATGTGGGGCGATGATTGGATGGGGTGTGAAGATGTTTGGGATGGTGATGTGGGGCGATGATTGGATGGGATGTGAAGATGTTTGGGATGTGAAGATGTGAAGATGTTTGGGATGGTGATGTGGGGCGATGATTGGATGGGATGTGAAGATGTTTGGGATGTGAAGATGTGAAGATGTTTGGGATGGTGATGTGGGGCGATGATTGGATGGGATGTGAAGATGTTTGGGATGGTGATGTGGGGCGATGATTGGATGGGATGTGAAGATGATTGGGATGGTGATGTGGGGCGATGATTGGATGGGAAGTGAAGATGTTTGGGATGGGTGATGTGGGGCGATGATTGGATGGGATGTGAAGATGTTTGGGATGGGTGATGTGGGGTGATGATTGGATGGGATGTGAAGATGTTTGGGATGGGTGATGTGGGGCGATGATTGGATGGGATGTAAAGATGTTTGGGATGGGTGATGTGGGGCGATGATTGGATGGGATGTGAAGATGTTTGGGATGTGAAGATGTTTGGGATGTGAAGATGTTTGGGATGGTGATGTGGGGCGATGATTGGATGGGATGTGAAGATGTTTGGGTGTGAAGATGTGAAGATGTTTGGGATGGTGATGTGGGGCGATGATTGGATGGGATGTGAAGATGTTTGGGATGGGAAGATGTGAAGATGTTTGGGATGGTGATGTGGGGCGATGATTGGATGGGAAGTGAAGATGTTTGGGATGGGTGATGTGGGGCGATGATTGGATGGGATGTGAAGATGTTTGGGATGGGTGATGTGGGGCGATGATTGGATGGGATGTGAAGATGTTTGGGATGGGAAGATGTGAAGATGTTTGGGATGGTGATGTGGGGCGATGATTGGATGGGATGTTAAGATGTTTGGGATGGTGATGTGGGGCGATGATTGGATGGGAAGTGAAGATGTTTGGGATGCGTGATGTGGGGCGATGATTGTATGGGAAGTGAAGATGTTTGGGATGGGTGATGTGGGGCGATGATTGGATGGGATGTGAAGATGTTTGGGATGGGTGATGTGGGGCGATGATTGGATGGGATGTGAAGATGTTTGGGATGTGAAGATGTGAAGATGTTTGGGATGGTGATGTGGGGCGATGATTGGATGGGATGTGAAGATGTTTGGGATGGTGATGTGGGGCGATGATTGGATGGGATGTGAAGATGTTTGGGATGGTGATGTGGGGCGATGATTGGATGGGAAGTGAAGATGTTTGGGATGGGTGATGTGGGGCGATGATTGGATGGGATGTGAAGATGTGAAGATGTTTGGGATGGGTGATGTGGGGCAATGATTGGATGGGATGTGAAGATGTTTGGGATGTGAAGATGTGAAGATGTTTGGGATGGTGATGTGGGGCGATGATTGGATGGGATGTGAAGATGTTTGGGATGGTGATGTGGGGCGATGATTGGATGGGATGTGAAGATGTTTGGGATGGTGATGTGGGGCGATGATTGGATGGGAAGTGAAGATGTTTGGGATGGGTGATGTGGGCCGATGATTGGATGGGATGTGAAGATGTTTGGGATGGGTGATGTGGGGCGATGATTGGATGGGATGTGAAGATGTTTGGGATGGGTGATGTGGGGCGATGATTGGATGGGATGTGAAGATGTTTGGGATGTGAAGATGTGAAGATGTTTGGGATGGTGATGTGGGGCGATGATTGGATGGGATGTGAAGATGTTTGGGATGGTGATGTGGGGCGATGATTGGATGGGATGTGAAGATGTTTGGGATGGGTGATGTGAAGATGTTTGGGATGGTGATGTGGGGCGATGATTGGATGGGATGTGAAGAAGTTTGGGATGGGTGATGTGAAGATGTTTGGGATGGTGATGTGGGGCGATGATTGGATGGGATGTGAAGATGTTTGGGATGTGAAGATGTGAAGGTGTTTAGGATGGTGATGTGGGGCGATGATTGGATGGGATGTGAAGATGTGAAGATTAGATGGGATGTGAAGATGTGAAGATTGGTTGGGATGGGTGATGTGGGGCAATGATTTGATGGGATGTGAAGATTGGATGGGATGCGTGATGTGGGGCGATGCTTTGATGGGATGTGAAGATGTGAAGGTTGGTTGGGATGTGAAGATGTGAAGATTTGTTGGGATGTGAAGAGTTGAAGATTGGTTGGGATGGGTGATGTGGGGCGATGATTTGATGGGATGTGAAGATGTGAAGATTGGTTGGGATGGGTGATGTGGGGCGATGATTTGATGGGATGTGAAGATTGGTTGGGATGGGTGATGTGGGGCGATGATTTGATGGGATGTGAAGATTGGATGGGATGGGTGATGTGGGGCGATGATTTGATGGGATGTGAAGATGTGAAGATTGGATGGGATGTGAAAATGTGAAGATTGGATAGGATGTGAAGATGTGAAGATTGGATGGGATGTTTGGGATGTGAAGATTGGTTGGGATGGGTGATGTGGGGCGATGATTTGATGGGATGTGAAGATTGGATGGGATGGGTGATGTGGGACGATGATTGGATGGGATGTGAAGATGTGAAGATGTTTGGGATGTGAAGATGTTTGGGATGTGAAGATGTGAAGATTTGATGGGATGTGAAGATGTGAAGATGTTTGGGATGTGACGATGTTTGGGATGTGAAGATGTGAAGATGTTTGGGATGTGAAGATGTGAAAATTTGATGGGATGTGAAGATGTTTGTGATGTGAAGATGTGAAGATGTTTGGGATGGGTGATGTGGGGCGATGATTGGATGGGATGTGAAGGTTGGATGGGATGTGAAGATGTGAAGATGTTTGGGATGTGAAGATGTGAAGATGTTTGAGGTTTGAAGATGTGAAGATGTTTGGGATGTGAAAATGTTTGGGATGGGTGATGTGGGACGATGATTGGATGGGATGTGAAGATGTTTGGGATGTGAAGATGTTTGGGATGTGAAGATGTTTGGGAAGTGAAGATGTTTGGGATGTGAAGATGTGAAGATGTTTGGGATGTGAAGATGTGAAGATTTGATGGGATGTGAAGATGTGAAGATGTTTGGGATGTGAAGATGTTTGGGATGTGAAGATGTGAAGATTTGATGGGATGTGAAGATGTTTGGGATGTGAAGGTGTTTGGGATGTGAAGATGTGAAGATTTGATGGGATGTGAAGATGTTTGGGATGTGAAGATGTTTGGGATGTGAAGATGTGAAGATGTTTGGGATGGGTGATGTGGGGCGATGATTGGATGGGATGTGAAGATTGGATGGGATGTGAAGATGTTTGGGATGTGAAGATGTGAAGATGGTTGGGATGTGAAGATGTTTGGGATGTGAAGATGTTTGGGATGGATGATGTGGGGCGATGATTGGATGGGATGTGAAGATGTTTGGGATGGGTGATGTGGGGCGATGATTGGATGGGATGTGAAGATGTTTGGGATGGGTGATGTGGGGCGATGATTGGATGGGATGTGAAGATGTTTGGGATGGGTGATGTGTGGCGATGATTGGATGGGATGTGAAGATGTTTGGGATGGGTGATGTGGGGCGATGATTGGATGCGATGTGAAGATGTGAAGATGTTTGGGATGGGTGATGTGGGGCGATGATTGGATGGGATGTGAAGATGTGAAGATGTTTGGGATGGGTGATGTGGGGCGATGATTGGATGGGATGTGAAGATGTTTGGGATGTGAAGATGTTTGGGATGGGTGATGTGGGGCGATGATTGGATGGGATGTGAAGATGTTTGGGAAGGTGATGTGGGGCGATGATTGGATGGGATGTGAAGATGTTTGGGATATGAAGATGTTTGGGATGGGTGATGTGGGGCGATGATTGGATGGGATGTGAAGATGTTTGGGATGTGAAGATGTTTGGGATGTGAAGATGTGAAGATGTTTGGGATGGGTGATGTGGGGCGATGATTGGATGGGATGTGAAGATGTTTGGGATGGGTGATGTGGGGCAATGATTGGATGGGATGTGAAGATGTTTGGGATGTGAAGATGTTTGGGATGTGAAGATGTGAAGATGTTTGGGATGGGTGATGTGGGGCGATGATTGGATGGGATGTGAAGATGTTTGGGATGTGAAGGTGTTTGGGATGGTGATGTGGGGCGATGATTGGATGGGATGTGAAGATGTTTGGGATGGTGATGTGGGGCGATGATTGGATGGGATGTGAAGATGTTTGGGATGGTGATGTGGGGCGATGATTGGATGGGATGTGAAGATGTTTGGGATGTGAAGATGTGGGGCGATGATTGGATGGGATGTGAAGATGTTTGGGATGGGTGATGTGAAGATGTTTGAGATGGTGATGTGGGGCGATGATTGGATGGGATGTGAAGATGTTTGGGATGGGTGATGTGAAGATGTTTGGGATGGTGATGTGGGGCGATGATTGGATGGGATGTGAAGATGTTTGGGATGGTGATGTGGGGCGATGATTGGATGGGATGTGAAGATGTTTGGGATGTGAAGATGTGAAGATGTTTGGGATGGTGATGTGGGGCGATGATTGGATGGGATGTGAAGATGTTTGGGATGGTGATGTGGGGCGATGATTGGATGGGATGTGAAGATGTTTGGGATGGTGATGTGGGGCGATGATTGGATGGGATGTGAAGATGTTTGGGATGTGAAGATGTTTGGGATGTGAAGATGTTTGGGATGTGAAGATGTGAAGATGTTTGGGATGTGAAGATGTGAAGATTTGATGGGATGTGAAGATGTGAAGATGTTTGGGATGTGAAGATGTTTGGGATGTGAAGATGTGAAGATTTGATGGGATGTGAAGATGTTTGGGATGTGAAGGTGTTTGGGATGTGAAGATGTGAAGATTTGATGGGATGTGAAGATGTTTGGGATGTGAAGATGTTTGGGATGTGAAGATGTGAAGATGTTTGGGATGGGTGATGTGGGGCGATGATTGGATGGGATGTGAAGATTGGATGGGATGTGAAGATGTTTGGGATGTGAAGATGTGAAGATGGTTGGGATGTGAAGATGTTTGGGATGTGAAGATGTTTGGGATGGATGATGTGGGGCGATGATTGGATGGGATGTGAAGATGTTTGGGATGGGTGATGTGGGGCGATGATTGGATGGGATGTGAAGATGTTTGGGATGGGTGATGTGGGGCGATGATTGGATGGGATGTGAAGATGTTTGGGATGGGTGATGTGTGGCGATGATTGGATGGGATGTGAAGATGTTTGGGATGGGTGATGTGGGGCGATGATTGGATGCGATGTGAAGATGTGAAGATGTTTGGGATGGGTGATGTGGGGCGATGATTGGATGGGATGTGAAGATGTGAAGATGTTTGGGATGGGTGATGTGGGGCGATGATTGGATGGGATGTGAAGATGTTTGGGATGTGAAGATGTTTGGGATGGGTGATGTGGGGCGATGATTGGATGGGATGTGAAGATGTTTGGGAAGGTGATGTGGGGCGATGATTGGATGGGATGTGAAGATGTTTGGGATATGAAGATGTTTGGGATGGGTGATGTGGGGCGATGATTGGATGGGATGTGAAGATGTTTGGGATGTGAAGATGTTTGGGATGTGAAGATGTGAAGATGTTTGGGATGGGTGATGTGGGGCGATGATTGGATGGGATGTGAAGATGTTTGGGATGGGTGATGTGGGGCAATGATTGGATGGGATGTGAAGATGTTTGGGATGTGAAGATGTTTGGGATGTGAAGATGTGAAGATGTTTGGGATGGGTGATGTGGGGCGATGATTGGATGGGATGTGAAGATGTTTGGGATGTGAAGGTGTTTGGGATGGTGATGTGGGGCGATGATTGGATGGGATGTGAAGATGTTTGGGATGGTGATGTGGGGCGATGATTGGATGGGATGTGAAGATGTTTGGGATGGTGATGTGGGGCGATGATTGGATGGGATGTGAAGATGTTTGGGATGTGAAGATGTGGGGCGATGATTGGATGGGATGTGAAGATGTTTGGGATGGGTGATGTGAAGATGTTTGAGATGGTGATGTGGGGCGATGATTGGATGGGATGTGAAGATGTTTGGGATGGGTGATGTGAAGATGTTTGGGATGGTGATGTGGGGCGATGATTGGATGGGATGTGAAGATGTTTGGGATGGTGATGTGGGGCGATGATTGGATGGGATGTGAAGATGTTTGGGATGTGAAGATGTGAAGATGTTTGGGATGGTGATGTGGGGCGATGATTGGATGGGATGTGAAGATGTTTGGGATGGTGATGTGGGGCGATGATTGGATGGGATGTGAAGATGTTTGGGATGGTGATGTGGGGCGATGATTGGATGGGAAGTGAAGATGTTTGGGATGGGTGATGTGAAGATGTTTGGAATGGTGATGTGGGGCGATGATTGGATGGGATGTGAAGATGTTTGGGATGTGAAGATGTGAAGATGTTTGGGATGGTGATGTGGGGCGATGATTGGATGGGATGTGAAGATGTTTGGGATGGTGATGTGGGGCGATGATTGGATGGGATGTGAAGATGATTGGGATGGTGATGTGGGGCGATGATTGGATGGGAAGTGAAGATGTTTGGGATGGGTGATGTGGGGCGATGATTGGATGGGATGTGAAGATGTTTGGGATGGGTGATGTGGGGTGATGATTGGATGGGATGTGAAGATGTTTGGGATGGGTGATGTGGGGCGATGATTGGATGGGATGTAAAGATGTTTGGGATGGGTGATGTGGGGCGATGATTGGATGGGATGTGAAGATGTTTGGGATGTGAAGATGTTTGGGATGTGAAGATGTTTGGGATGGTGATGTGGGGCGATGATTGGATGGGATGTGAAGATGTTTGGGATGTGAAGATGTGAAGATGTTTGGGATGGTGATGTGGGGCGATGATTGGATGGGATGTGAAGATGTTTGGGATGGGAAGATGTGAAGATGTTTGGGATGGTGATGTGGGGCGATGATTGGATGGGAAGTGAAGATGTTTGGGATGGGTGATGTGGGGCGATGATTGGATGGGATGTGAAGATGTTTGGGATGGGTGATGTGGGGCGATGATTGGATGGGATGTGAAGATGTTTGGGATGGGAAGATGTGAAGATGTTTGGGATGGTGATGTGGGGCGATGATTGGATGGGATGTGAAGATGTTTGGGATGGTGATGTGGGGCGATGATTGGATGGGATGTGAAGATGTTTGGGATGGTGATGTGGGGCGATGATTGGATGGGAAGTGAAGATGTTTGGGATGGGTGATGTGGGGCGATGATTGGATGGGATGTGAAGATGTGAAGATGTTTGGGATGGGTGATGTGGGGCAATGATTGGATGGGATGTGAAGATGTTTGGGATGTGAAGATGTGAAGATGTTTGGGATGGTGATGTGGGGCGATGATTGGATGGGATGTGAAGATGTTTGGGATGGTGATGTGGGGCGATGATTGGATGGGATGTGAAGATGTTTGGGATGGTGATGTGGGGCGATGATTGGATGGGAAGTGAAGATGTTTGGGATGGGTGATGTGGGCCGATGATTGGATGGGATGTGAAGATGTTTGGGATGGGTGATGTGGGGCGATGATTGGATGGGATGTGAAGATGTTTGGGATGGGTGATGTGGGGCGATGATTGGATGGGATGTGAAGATGTTTGGGATGGTGATGTGGGGCGATGATTGGATGGGATGTGAAGATGTTTGGGATGGGTGATGTGGGGCGATGATTGGATGGGATGTGAAGATGTTTGGGATGTGAAGATGTGAAGATGTTTGGGATGGTGATGTGGGGCGATGATTGGATGGGATGTGAAGATGTTTGGGATGGTGATGTGGGGCGATGATTGGATGGGATGTGAAGATGTTTGGGATGGTGATGTGGGGCGATGATTGGATGGGAAGTGAAGATGTTTGGGATGGGTGATGTGGGCCGATGATTGGATGGGATGTGAAGATGTTTGGGATGGGTGATGTGGGGCGATGATTGGATGGGATGTGAAGATGTTTGGGATGGGTGATGTGGGGCGATGATTGGATGGGATGTGAAGATGTTTGGGATGGTGATGTGGGGCGATGATTGGATGGGATGTGAAGATGTTTGGGATGTGAAGATGTGAAGATGTTTGGGATGGTGATGTGGGGCGATGATTGGATGGGATGTGAAGATGTTTGGGATGGTGATGTGGGGCGATGATTGGATGGGATGTGAAGATGTTTGGGATGGGTGATGTGAAGATGTTTGGGATGGTGATGTGGGGCGATGATTGGATGGGATGTGAAGAAGTTTGGGATGGGTGATGTGAAGATGTTTGGGATGGTGATGTGGGGCGATGATTGGATGGGATGTGAAGATGTTTGGGATGTGAAGATGTGAAGATGTTTAGGATGGTGATGTGGGGCGATGATTGGATGGGATGTGAAGATGTGAAGATTAGATGGGATGTGAAGATGTGAAGATTGGTTGGGATGGGTGATGTGGGGCAATGATTTGATGGGATGTGAAGATTGGATGGGATGCGTGATGTGGGGCGATGCTTTGATGGGATGTGAAGATGTGAAGGTTGGTTGGGATGTGAAGATGTGAAGATTTGTTGGGATGTGAAGAGTTGAAGATTGGTTGGGATGGGTGATGTGGGGCGATGATTTGATGGGATGTGAAGATGTGAAGATTGGTTGGGATGGGTGATGTGGGGCGATGATTTGATGGGATGTGAAGATTGGTTGGGATGGGTGATGTGGGGCGATGATTTGATGGGATGTGAAGATTGGATGGGATGGGTGATGTGGGGCGATGATTTGATGGGATGTGAAGATGTGAAGATTGGATGGGATGTGAAAATGTGAAGATTGGATAGGATGTGAAGATGTGAAGATTGGATGGGATGTTTGGGATGTGAAGATTGGTTGGGATGGGTGATGTGGGGCGATGATTTGATGGGATGTGAAGATTGGATGGGATGGGTGATGTGGGACGATGATTGGATGGGATGTGAAGATGTGAAGATGTTTGGGATGTGAAGATGTTTGGGATGTGAAGATGTGAAGATTTGATGGGATGTGAAGATGTGAAGATGTTTGGGATGTGAAGATGTTTGGGATGTGAAGATGTGAAGATGTTTGGGATGTGAAGATGTGAAAATTTGATGGGATGTGAAGATGTTTGTGATGTGAAGATGTGAAGATGTTTGGGATGGGTGATGTGGGGCGATGATTGGATGGGATGTGAAGGTTGGATGGGATGTGAAGATGTGAAGATGTTTGGGATGTGAAGATGTGAAGATGTTTGATATTTGAAGATGTGAAGATGTTTGGGATGTGAAAATGTTTGGGATGGGTGATGTGGGACGATGATTGGATGGGATGTGAAGATGTTTGGGATGGGTGATGTGGTGCGATGATTGGATGGGATGTGAAGATGTTTGGGATGTGAAGATGTTTGGGATGTGAAGATGTTTGGGAAGTGAAGATGTTTGGGATGTGAAGATGTGAAGATGTTTGGGATGTGAAGATGTGAAGATTTGATGGGATGTGAAGATGTGAAGATGTTTGGGATGTGAAGATGTTTGGGATGTGAAGATGTAAAGATTTGATGGGATGTGAAGATGTTTGGGATGTGAAGGTGTTTGGGATGTGAAGATGTGAAGATTTGATGGGATGTGAAGATGTTTGGGATGTGAAGATGTTTGGGATGTGAAGATGTGAAGATGTTTGGGATGGGTGATGTGGGGCGATGATTGGATGGGATGTGAAGATTGGATGGGATGTGAAGATGTTTGGGATGTGAAGATGTGAAGATGATTGGGATGTGAAGATGTTTGGGATGTGAAGATGTTTGGGATGGATGATGTGGGGCGATGATTGGATGGGATGTGAAGATGTTTGGGATGGGTGATGTGGGGCGATGATTGGATGGGATGTGAAGATGTTTGGGATGGGTGATGTGGGGCGATGATTGGATGGGATGTGAAGATGTTTGGGATGGGTGATGTGTGGCGATGATTGGATGGGATGTGAAGATGTTTGGGATGGGTGATGTGGGGCGATGATTGGATGCGATGTGAAGATGTGAAGATGTTTGGGATGGGTGATGTGGGGCGATGATTGGATGGGATGTGAAGATGTGAAGATGTTTGGGATGGGTGATGTGGGGCGATGATTGGATGGGATGTGAAGATGTTTGGGATGTGAAGATGTTTGGGATGGGTGATGTGGGGCGATGATTGGATGGGATGTGAAGATGTTTGGGAAGGTGATGTGGGGCGATGATTGGATGGGATGTGAAGATGTTTGGGATATGAAGATGTTTGGGATGGGTGATGTGGGGCGATGATTGGATGGAATGTGAAGATGTTTGGGATGTGAAGATGTTTGGGATGTGAAGATGTGAAGATGTTTGGGATGGGTGATGTGGGGCGATGATTGGATGGGATGTGAAGATGTTTGGGATGGGTGATGTGGGGCAATGATTGGATGGGATGTGAAGATGTTTGGGATGTGAAGATGTTTGGGATGTGAAGATGTGAAGATGTTTGGGATGGGTGATGTGGGGCGATGATTGGATGGGATGTGAAGATGTTTGGGATGTGAAGGTGTTTGGGATGGTGATGTGGGGCGATGATTGGATGGGATGTGAAGATGTTTGGGATGGTGATGTGGGGCGATGATTGGATGGGATGTGAAGATGTTTGGGATGGTGATGTGGGGCGATGATTGGATGGGATGTGAAGATGTTTGGGATGTGAAGATGTGGGGCGATGATTGGATGGGATGTGAAGATGTTTGGGATGGGTGATGTGAAGATGTTTGGGATGGTGATGTGGGGCGATGATTGGATGGGATGTGAAGATGTTTGGGATGGGTGATGTGAAGATGTTTGGGATGGTGATGTGGGGCGATGATTGGATGGGATGTGAAGATGTTTGGGATGGTGATGTGGGGCGATGATTGGATGGGATGTGAAGATGTTTGGGTTGTGAAGATGTGAAGATGTTTGGGATGGTGATGTGGGGCGATGATTGGATGGGATGTGAAGATGTTTGGGATGTGAAGATGTGAAGATGTTTGGGATGGTGATGTGGGGCGATGATTGGATGGGATGTGAAGATGTTTGGGATGGTGATGTGGGGCGATGATTGGATGGGATGTGAAGATGATTGGGATGGTGATGTGGGGCGATGATTGGATGGGAAGTGAAGATGTTTGGGATGGGTGATGTGGGGCGATGATTGGATGGGATGTGAAGATGTTTGGGATGGGTGATGTGGGGTGATGATTGGATGGGATGTGAAGATGTTTGGGATGGGTGATGTGGGGCGATGATTGGATGGGATGTGAAGATGTTTGGGATGTGAAGATGTTTGGGATGTGAAGATGTTTGGGATGGTGATGTGGGGCAATGATTGGATGGGAAGTGAAGATGTTTGGGATGGGTGATGTGGGGTGATGATTGGATGGGATGTAAAGATGTTTGGGATGGGTGATGTGGGGCGATGATTGGATGGGATGTGAAGATGTTTGGGATGTGAAGATGTTTGGGATGTGAAGATGTTTGGGATGGTGATGTGGGGCAATGATTGGATGGGAAGTGAAGATGTTTGGGATGGGTGATGTGGGGTGATGATTGGATGGGATGTGAAGATGTTTGGGATGGGTGATGTGGGGCGATGATTGGATGGGATGTAAAGATGTTTGGGATGGGTGATGTGGGGCGATGATTGGATGGGATGTGAAGATGTTTGGGATGTGAAGATATTTGGGATGGGTGATGTGGGGCGATGATTGGATGGGATGTGAAGATGTTTGGGATGGGTGATGTGGGGCGATGATTGGATGGGATGTGGAGATGTTTGGGATGTGAAGATGTTTGGGATGTGAAGATGTTTGGGATGGGTGATGTGGGGCGATGATTGGATGGGATGTGAAGATGTTTGGGATGTGAAGATGTTTGGGATGGTGATGTGGGGCGATGATTGGATGGGATGTGAAGATGTTTGGGATGGTGATGTGGGGCGATGATTGGATGGGATGTGAAGAAGTTTGGGATGTGAAGATGTGAAGATGTTTGGGATGGTGATGTGGGGCGATGATTGGATGGCATGTGAAGATGTTTGGGATGGGTGATGTGGGGCGATGATTGGATGGGATGTGAAGATGTTTGGGATGGTGATGTGGGGCGATGATTGGATGGGAAGTGAAGATGTTTGGGATGGTGATGTGGGGCGATGATTGGATGGGATGTGAAGATGTTTGGGATGGGAAGATGTGAAGATGTTTGGGATGGTGATGTGGGGCGATGATTGGATGGGAAGTGAAAATGTTTGGGATGGGTGATGTGGGGCGATGATTGGATGGGATGTGAAGATGTTTGGGATGGGTGATGTGGGGCGATGATTGGATGGGATGTGAAGATGTTTGGGATGGGAAGATGTGAAGATGTTTGGGATGGTGATGGTGGGGCGATGATTGGATGGGATGTTAAGATGTTTGGGATGGTGATGTGGGGCGATGATTGGATGGGATGTGAAGATGTTTGGGATGGTGATGTGGGGCGATGATTGGATGGGAAGTGAAGATGTTTGGGATGGGTGATGTGGGCCGATGATTGGATGGGATGTGAAGATGTTTGGGATGTGAAGATGTGAAGATGTTTGGGATGGTGATGTGGGGCGATGATTGGATGGGATGTGAAGATGTTTGGGATGGTGATGTGGGGCGATGATTGGATGGGATGTGAAGATGTTTGGGATGGTGATGTGGGGCGATGATTGGATGGGAAGTGAAGATGTTTGGGATGGGTGATGTGGGCCGATGATTGGATGGGATGTGAAGATGTTTGGGATGGGTGATGTGGGGCGATGATTGGATGGGATGTGAAGATGTTTGGGATGGTGATGTGGGGCGATGATTGGATGGGATGTGAAGATGTTTGGGATGGTGATGTGGGGCGATGATTGGATGGGATGTGAAGATGTTTGGGATGGGTGATGTGGGGCGATGATTGGATGGGATGTGAAGATGTTTGGGATGGTGATGTGTGGGGCGATGATTGGATGGGATGTGAAGATGTTTGGGATGGGTGATGTGGGGCGATGATTGGATGGGATGTGAAGATGTTTGGGATGGTGATGTGGGGCGATGATTGGATGGGAAGTGAAGATGTTTGGGATGGGTGATGTGGGCCGATGATTGGATGGGATGTGAAGATGTTTGGGATGGGTGATGTGGGGCGATGATTGGATGGGATGTGAAGATGTTTGGGATGGGTGATGTGGGGCGATGATTGGATGGGATGTGAAGATGTTTGGGATGGTGATGTGGAGTGGATGGGATG
>NC_091996.1:99641270-99753770 GCF_044704955.1 Pristiophorus japonicus
ACACTCCCAGGGACCCCCTGTAAATAGTGACACATTCCCTTGGGACAACCTGTAAATACTGACACACACCCGGGGACCCCCTGTAAATACTGACACACTCCCAGGGACCCCCTGTAAATACTGACACACTCCCAGGAACCCCCTGTAGATACTGACAGACTCCCAGAGACCCCTAGTAAATACTGACACGCTCCTGGGGACCCCCTGTAAATACTGACACACTCCCAGGGACCACCTGGAAATACTGACACACTCCCAGGAACCCCCTGTAGATACTGACACACTCCCAGAGACCCCTTGTAAATACTGACACGCTCCTGGGGACCCCCTGTAAATACTGACACACTCCCAGGGACCCCCTGTAAATACTGACACACACCCGGGGACCCCCTGTAAATACTGACACACTCCCGGGGATTCCCTGTAAATACTGACACACTCCCGGGGATCCCCTGTAGATACTGACACACTCCCAGGAACCCCCTGTAGATACTGACACACTCCCGGGAATCCCCTGTAAATACTGACACACTCCCAGGGAGCCCCTGTAAATACTGACACACTCCCGGTGACCCCTGTAAATACTGACACATTCCCAGGGACCCCCTGTAAATACTGACACACTCCCGGGGATCCCCTGGAAATACTGACAAACTCCCAGGAACCCCCTGTAGATACTGACACACTCCCAGAGACCCCTTGTAAATACTGACACGCACCTGGGGACCCCCTGTAAATACTGACACACTCCCAGGGACCCCCTGTAAATACTGACACACACCCGGGGACCCCCTGTAAATACTGACACACTCCCGGGGATTCCCTGTAAATACTGACACACTCCCGGGGACCCCCTGTAAATACATACACACTCTCCCAGATACTCCCCGTAAATACTGGCACACTCCTGGAGACCCCCTGTAAATACTGGCACACTCCCGGGAACTCCCTGTAAATACTGGCACACTCCCGGGAACTCCCTGTAAATACTGACATACTCCCGGGAACCCCCTGTAAATACTGACACACTCCCGGGGATTCCCTGTAAATACTGACACACTCCCAGGAACCCCCTGTAGATACTGACACACTCCCGGGAATCCCCTGTAAATACTGACACACTCCCAGGAACCCCCTTTAGATACTGACAGACTCCCAGAGACCCCTTGTAAATACTGACACGCTCCTGGGGACCCCCTGTAAATACTGACACACTCCCAGGAACCCCCTGTGGATACTGACACACTCCCGGGGATCCCCTGTAAATACTGACACACTCCCAGGGAGCCCCTGTAAATACTGACACACTCCCGGGGACCCCCTGTAAATACTGACACATTCCCAGGGACCCCCTGTAAATACTGACACACTCCCGGGGATCCCCTGGAAATACTGACACACTCCCAGGAACCCCCTGTAGATACTGACACACTCCCGGGAATCCCCTGTAAATACTGACACACTCCCAGGAACCCCCTGTAGATACTGACACACTCCCGGGAATCCCCTGTAAATACTGACACACTCCCAGGGAGCCCCTGTAAATACTGACACACTCCCGGTGACCCCTGTAAATACTGACACATTCCCAGGGACCCCCTGTAAATACTGACACACTCCCGGGGATCCCCTGGAAATACTGACAAACTCCCAGGAACCCCCTGTAGATACTGACACACTCCCAGAGACCCCTTGTAAATACTGACACGCACCTGGGGACCCCCTGTAAATACTGACACACTCCCAGGGACCCCCTGTAAATACTGACACACACCCGGGGACCCCCTGTAAATACTGACACACTCCCTGGGATTCCCTGTAAATACTGACACACTCCCGGGGACCCCCTGTAAATACATACACACTCTCCCAGATACTCCCTGTAAATACTGGCACACTCCTGGAGACCCCCTGTAAATACTGGCACACTCCCGGGAACTCCCTGTAAATACTGGCACACTCCCGGGAACTCCCTGTAAATACTGACATACTCCCGGGAACCCCCTGTAAATACTAACACACTCCCGGGGGATCCCCCTGTAAATACTGACACACTCCCAGGGACCTCCTGTATATACTGACACACTCCTGGGGACCCCAGTAAATAATGACACACTCCTGGGGACCCCCTGTAAACACTGACACACTCCCGGGGATCTCCTGTAAATTATGACACATTCCCATGACCACCTGTAAATACTAACACACTCCCAGTGACCCCCCATGAATATTGACACACTCCCAGGGACCTCCCGTAAATACTGACAGACTCCCAGGGACCCCCTGTAAATAGTGACAAACTCCCGGGGACCCCCTGTAAATACTGACACACTCCCGGGAACTCCCTGTGAATACTGACACACTCCCGGGGACCCCCTGTAAATACTGACTCACCCCAAGGGGACCCCCTGTAATTATTGACACACTCCCGTGACCGCATGTAAATACTGACACACGCCCGGGGACCCTCTATAAATACTGACACATTACTGTGGAACCTATGTAAATATTGGCACAGTCCCGGAACCCCCTGCAAATACTGACACAGTTACTAGGACCCCCAGTCAATACTGACATACACCCGGTGACCAAATGTAATTAATGACACACTCCTAGAGACCCTCTGTAAATAGTGACACTCTCTCGGGGACCCCCTTTAAATACTGACACGCTCCCGGGGAAACCCTGTAAATACTGCCACACTTCCGGGGACCCCCTGTAAATACTGACACACTCCCAGGGACACCCTGTAAATACTGACACCCTCCCAGGGATCCCCTGTAAATACCGACACACTCACGGGGACCCCCTGTCAATACAGACGCACTCCTCCGGACACCCTGTAAACACTGACACACCCCCGGGGACCCCCTGTAAATATTGACACACCCCCGGGGACCTCCTGTAAATACTGACACACTCCCAGGGACCCCCTGTAAATAGTGACACATTCCCTTGGGACAACCTGTAAATACTGACACACACCCGGGGACCCCCTGTAAATACTGACACACTCCCAGGGACCCCCTGTAAATACTGACACACTCCCAGGAACCCCCTGTAGATACTGACAGACTCCCAGAGACCCCTAGTAAATACTGACACGCTCCTGGGGACCCCCTGTAAATACTGACACACTCCCAGGGACCACCTGGAAATACTGACACACTCCCAGGAACCCCCTGTAGATACTGACACACTCCCAGAGACCCCTTGTAAATACTGACACGCTCCTGGGGACCCCCTGTAAATACTGACACACTCCCAGGGACCCCCTGTAAATACTGACACACACCCGGGGACCCCCTGTAAATACTGACACACTCCCGGGGATTCCCTGTAAATACTGACACACTCCCGGGGATCCCCTGTAGATACTGACACACTCCCAGGAACCCCCTGTAGATACTGACACACTCCCGGGAATCCCCTGTAAATACTGACACACTCCCAGGGAGCCCCTGTAAATACTGACACACTCCCGGTGACCCCTGTAAATACTGACACATTCCCAGGGACCCCCTGTAAATACTGACACACTCCCGGGGATCCCCTGGAAATACTGACAAACTCCCAGGAACCCCCTGTAGATACTGACACACTCCCAGAGACCCCTTGTAAATACTGACACGCACCTGGGGACCCCCTGTAAATACTGACACACTCCCAGGGACCCCCTGTAAATACTGACACACACCCGGGGACCCCCTGTAAATACTGACACACTCCCGGGGATTCCCTGTAAATACTGACACACTCCCGGGGACCCCCTGTAAATACATACACACTCTCCCAGATACTCCCTGTAAATACTGGCACACTCCTGGAGACCCCCTGTAAATACTGGCACACTCCCGGGAACTCCCTGTAAATACTGGCACACTCCCGGGAACTCCCTGTAAATACTGACATACTCCCGGGAACCCCCTGTAAATACTGACACACTCCCGGGGATTCCCTGTAAATACTGACACACTCCCAGGAACCCCCTGTAGATACTGACACACTCCCGGGAATCCCCTGTAAATACTGACACACTCCCAGGAACCCCCTTTAGATACTGACAGACTCCCAGAGACCCCTTGTAAATACTGACACGCTCCTGGGGACCCCCTGTAAATACTGACACACTCCCAGGAACCCCCTGTAGATACTGACACACTCCCGGGGATCCCCTGTAAATACTGACACACTCCCAGGGAGCCCCTGTAAATACTGACACACTCCCGGGGACCCCCTGTAAATACTGACACATTCCCAGGGACCCCCTGTAAATACTGACACACTCCCGGGGATCCCCTGGAAATACTGACACACTCCCAGGAACCCCCTGTAGATACTGACACACTCCCGGGAATCCCCTGTAAATACTGACACACTCCCAGGAACCCCCTGTAGATACTGACACACTCCCGGGAATCCCCTGTAAATACTGACACACTCCCAGGGAGCCCCTGTAAATACTGACACACTCCCGGTGACCCCTGTAAATACTGACACATTCCCAGGGACCCCCTGTAAATACTGACACACTCCCGGGGATCCCCTGGAAATACTGACAAACTCCCAGGAACCCCCTGTAGATACTGACACACTCCCAGAGACCCCTTGTAAATACTGACACGCACCTGGGGACCCCCTGTAAATACTGACACACTCCCAGGGACCCCCTGTAAATACTGACACACACCCGGGGACCCCCTGTAAATACTGACACACTCCCGGGGATTCCCTGTAAATACTGACACACTCCCGGGGACCCCCTGTAAATACATACACACTCTCCCAGATACTCCCTGTAAATACTGGCACACTCCTGGAGACCCCCTGTAAATACTGGCACACTCCCGGGAACTCCCTGTAAATACTGGCACACTCCCGGGAACTCCCTGTAAATACTGACATACTCCCGGGAACCCCCTGTAAATACTAACACACTCCCGGGGGATCCCCCTGTAAATACTGACACACTCCCAGGGACCTCCTGTATATACTGACACACTCCTGGGGACCCCAGTAAATAATGACACACTCCTGGGGACCCCCTGTAAACACTGACACACTCCCGGGGATCTCCTGTAAATTATGACACATTCCCATGACCACCTGTAAATACTAACACACTCCCAGTGACCCCCCATGAATATTGACACACTCCCAGGGACCTCCCGTAAATACTGACAGACTCCCAGGGACCCCCTGTAAATAGTGACAAACTCCCGGGGACCCCCTGTAAATACTGACACACTCCCGGGAACTCCCTGTGAATACTGACACACTCCCGGGGACCCCCTGTAAATACTGACTCACCCCAAGGGGACCCCCTGTAATTATTGACACACTCCCGTGACCGCATGTAAATACTGACACACGCCCGGGGACCCTCTATAAATACTGACACATTACTGTGGAACCTATGTAAATATTGGCACAGTCCCGGAACCCCCTGCAAATACTGACACAGTTACTAGGACCCCCAGTCAATACTGACATACACCCGGTGACCAAATGTAATTAATGACACACTCCTAGAGACCCTCTGTAAATAGTGACACTCTCTCGGGGACCCCCTTTAAATACTGACACGCTCCCGGGGAAACCCTGTAAATACTGCCACACTTCCGGGGACCCCCTGTAAATACTGACACACTCCCAGGGACACCCTGTAAATACTGACACCCTCCCAGGGATCCCCTGTAAATACCGACACACTCACGGGGACCCCCTGTCAATACAGACGCACTCCTCCGGACACCCTGTAAACACTGACACACCCCCGGGGACCCCCTGTAAATATTGACACACCCCCGGGGACCTCCTGTAAATACTGACACACTCCCAGGGACCCCCTGTAAATAGTGACACATTCCCTTGGGACAACCTGTAAATACTGACACACACCCGGGGACCCCCTGTAAATACTGACACACTCCCAGGGACCCCCTGTAAATACTGACACACTCCCAGGAACCCCCTGTAGATACTGACAGACTCCCAGAGACCCCTAGTAAATACTGACACGCTCCGGGGGACCCCCTGTAAATACTGACACACTCCCAGGGACCACCTGGAAATACTGACACACTCCCAGGAACCCCCTGTAGATACTGACACACTCCCAGAGACCCCTTGTAAATACTGACACGCTCCTGGGGACCCCCTGTAAATACTGACACACTCCCAGGGACCCCCTGTAAATACTGACACACACCCGGGGACCCCCTGTAAATACTGACACACTCCCGGGGATTCCCTGTAAATACTGACACACTCCCGGGGATCCCCTGTAGATACTGACACACTCCCAGGAACCCCCTGTAGATACTGACACACTCCCGGGAATCCCCTGTAAATACTGACACACTCCCAGGGAGCCCCTGTAGATACTGACACACTCCCGGGGATTCCCTGTAAATACTGACACACTCCCAGGAACCCCCTGTAGATACTGACACACTCCCGGGAATCCCCTGTAAATACTGACACACTCCCAGGGAGCCCCTGTAAATACTGACACACTCCCGGGGACCCCCTGTAAATACTGACACATTCCCAGGGACCCCCTGTAAATACTGACACACTCCCGGGGATCCCCTGGAAATACTGACACACTCCCAGGAACCCCCTGTAGATACTGACACACTCCCGGGAATCCCCTGTAAATACTGGCACACTCCCAGGGAGCCCCTGTAGATACTGACACACTCCCGGGGATCCCCAATAAATACTGACACACTCCCAGGGAGCCCCTGTAAATACTGACACATTCCCGGGGACCCCCTGTAAATACTGACACATTCCCAGGGACCCCCTGTAAATACTGACACACTCCCGGGGATCCCCTGGAAATACTGACACACTCCCAGGAACCCCCTGTAGATACTGACACACTCCCAGAGACCCCTTGTAAATACTGACACACTCCCAGGGAGCCCCTGTAAATACTAACACACTCCCGGGGACCCCCTGTAAATACTGACACATTCCCAGGGACCCCCTGTAAATACTGACACACTCCCGGGGATCCCCTGTAAATACTGACACACTCCCAGGGAGCCCCTGTAGATACTGACACACTCCCGGGGATTCCCTGTAAATACTGACACACTCCCAGGAACCCCCTGTAGATACTGACACACTCCCGGGAATCCCCTGTAAATACTGACACACTCCCAGGGAGCCCCTGTAAATACTGACACACTCCCGGGGACCCCCTGTAAATACTGACACATTCCCAGGGACCCCCTGTAAATACTGACACACTCCCGGGGATCCCCTGGAAATACTGACACACTCCCAGGAACCCCCTGTAGATACTGACACACTCCCGGGAATCCCCTGTAAATACTGGCACACTCCCAGGGAGCCCCTGTAGATACTGACACACTCCCGGGGATCCCCAATAAATACTGACACACTCCCAGGGAGCCCCTGTAAATACTGACACATTCCCGGGGACCCCCTGTAAATACTGACACATTCCCAGGGACCCCCTGTAAATACTGACACACTCCCGGGGATCCCCTGGAAATACTGACACACTCCCAGGAACCCCCTGTAGATACTGACACACTCCCAGAGACCCCTTGTAAATACTGACACACTCCCAGGGAGCCCCTGTAAATACTAACACACTCCCGGGGACCCCCTGTAAATACTGACACATTCCCAGGGACCCCCTGTAAATACTGACACACTCCCGGGGATCCCCTGTAAATACTGACACACTCCCAGGGAGCCCCTGTAAATACTGACACACTCCCGGGGACCCCCTGTAAATACTGACACATTCCCAGGGACCCCCTGTAAATACTGACACACTCCCGGGGATCCCCTGGAAATACTGACACACTCCCAGGAACCCCCTGTAGATACTGACACACTCCCGGGAATCCCCTGTAAATACTGACACACTCCCAGGGAGCCCCTGTAGATACTGACACACTCCCGGGGATCCCCAATAAATACTGACACACTCCCAGGGAGCCCCTGTAAATACTGACACATTCCCGGGGACCCCCTGTAAATACTGACACATTCCCAGGGACCCCCTGTAAATACTGACACACTCCCGGGGATCCCCTGGAAATACTGACACACTCCCAGGAACCCCCTGTAGATACTGACACACTCCCAGAGACCCCTTGTAAATACTGACACACTCCCAGGGACCCCCCATGAATATTGACACACTCCCAGGGACCTCCCGTAAATACTGACACATTCCCAGGGACCCCCTGTAAATACTGCCACACTTCCGGGGACCCCCTGTAAATACTGACACACTCCCGGGTATCCCCTGTAAATCCTGACACACTCCCAGGAACCCCCTGTAGATACTGACAGACTCCCAGAGACCCCTAGTAAATACTGACACGCTCCTGGGGACCCCCTGTAAATACTGACACACTCCCAGGGACCCCCTGGAAATACTGACACACTCCCAGGAACCCCCTGTAGATACTGACACACTCCCAGAGACCCCTTGTAAATACTGACACGCTCCTGGGGACCCCCTGTAAATACTGACACACTCCCAGGGACCCCCTGTAAATACTGACACACACCCGGGGACCCCCTGTAAATACTGACACACTCCCGGGGATCCCCTGGAAATACTGACACACTCCCAGGAACCCCCTGTAGATACTGACACACTCCCGGGAATCCCCTGTAAATACTGACACACTCCCAGGGAGCCCCTGTAGATACTGACACACTCCCGGGGATCCCCTGTAAATACTGACACACTCCCAGGGAGCCCCTGTAAATACTGACACATTCCCGGGGACCCCCTGTAAATACTGACACATTCCCAGGGACCCCCTGTAAATACTGACACACTCCCGGGGATCCCCTGGAAATACTGACACACTCCCAGGAACCCCCTGTAGATACTGACACACTCCCAGAGACCCCTTGTAAATACTGACACACTCCCAGGGACCCCCCATGAATATTGACACACTCCCAGGGACCTCCCGTAAATACTGACAGACTCCCAGGGACCCCCTGTAAATAGTGACACACTCCCGGGGACCCCCTGTAAATACTGACACACTCCCGGGAACTCCCTGTGAATACTGACACACTCCTGGGGACCCCCTGTAAATACTGACTCACCCCAAGGGGACCCCCTGTAATTATTGACACACTCCCGTGACCGCATGTAAATACTGACACACGCCCGGGGACCCTCTATAAATACTGACACATTACTGTGGAACCTATGTAAATATTGGCACAGTCCCGGAACCCCCTGCAAATACTGACACAGTTACTAGGACCCCCAGTCAATACTGACATACACCCGGTGACCAAATGTAATTAATGACACACTCCTAGAGACCCTCTGTAAATAGTGACACTCTCTCGGGGACCCCCTTTAAATACTGACACGCTCCCGGGGAAACCCTGTAAATACTGCCACACTTCCGGGGACCCCCTGTAAATACTGACACACTCCCAGGGACACCCTGTAAATACTGACACCCTCCCAGGGATCCCCTGTAAATACCGACACACTCACGGGGACCCCCTGTCAATACAGACGCACTCCTCCGGACACCCTGTAAACACTGACACACCCCCGGGGACCCCCTGTAAATATTGACACACCCCCGGGGACCTCCTGTAAATACTGACACACTCCCAGGGACCCCCTGTAAATAGTGACACATTCCCTTGGGACAACCTGTAAATACTGACACACACCCGGGGACCCCCTGTAAATACTGACACACTCCCAGGGACCCCCTGTAAATACTGACACACTCCCGGGGATCCCCTGTAAATACTGACACACTCCCAGGAACCCCCTGTAGATACTGACAGACTCCCAGAGACCCCTAGTAAATACTGACACGCTCCTGGGGACCCCCTGTAAATACTGACACACTCCCAGGGACCCCCTGGAAATACTGACACACTCCCAGGAACCCCCTGTAGATACTGACACACTCCCAGAGACCCCTTGTAAATACTGACACGCTCCTGGGGACCCCCTGTAAATACTGACACACTCCCAGGGACCCCCTGTAAATACTGACACACACCCGGGGACCCCCTGTAAATACTGACACACTCCCGGGGATTTCCTGTAAATACTGACACACTCCCAGGAACCCCCTGTAGATACTGACACACTCCCGGGAATCCCCTGTAAATACTGACACACTCCCAGGAACCCCCTTTAGATACTGACAGACTCCCAGAGACCCCTTGTAAATACTGACACGCTCCTGGGGACCCCCTGTAAATACTGACACACTCCCAGGAACCCCCTGTAGATACTGACACACTCCCGGGGATCCCCTGTAAATACTGACACACTCCCAGGGAGCCCCTGTAAATACTGTCACACTCCCGGGGACCCCCTGTAAATACTGACACATTCTCAGGGACCCCCTGTAAATACTGACACACTCCCGGGGATCCCCTGGAAATACTGACACACTCCCAGGAACCCCCTGTAGATACTGACACACTCCCGGGAATCCCCTGTAAATACTGACACACTCCCAGGGAGCCCCTGTAGATACTGACACACTCCCGGGGATCCCCTGTAAATACTGACACACTCCCAGGGAGCCCCTGTAAATACTGACACATTCCCGGGGACCCCCTGTAAATACTGACACATTCCCAGGGACCCCCTGTAAATACTGACACACTCCCGGGGATCCCCTGGAAATACTGACACACTCCCAGGAACCCCCTGTAGATACTGACACACTCCCAGAGACCCCTTGTAAATACTGACACACTTCCAGGGACCCCCCATGAATATTGACACACTCCCAGGGACCTCCCGTAAATACTGACAGACTCCCAGGGACCCCCTGTAAATAGTGACACATTCCCTTGGGACAACCTGTAAATACTGACACACACCCGGGGACCCCCTGTAAATACTGACACACTCCCAGGGACCCCCTGTAAATACTGACACACTCCCGGGTATCCCCTGTAAATCCTGACACACTCCCAGGAACCCCCTGTAGATACTGACAGACTCCCAGAGACCCCTAGTAAATACTGACACGCTCCTGGGGACCCCCTGTAAATACTGACACACTCCCAGGGACCCCCTGGAAATACTGACACACTCCCAGGAACCCCCTGTAGATACTGACACACTCCCAGAGACCCCTTGTAAATACTGACACGCTCCTGGGGACCCCCTGTAAATACTGACACACTCCCAGGGACCCCCTGTAAATACTGACACACACCCGGGGACCCCCTGTAAATACTGACACACTCCCGGGGATTCCCTGTAAATACTGACACACTCCCAGGAACCCCCTGTAGATACTGACACACTCCCGGGAATCCCCTGTAAATACTGACACACTCCCAGGAACCCCCTTTAGATACTGACAGACTCCCAGAGACCCCTTGTAAATACTGACACGCTCCTGGGGACCCCCTGTAAATACTGACACACTCCCAGGAACCCCCTGTAGATACTGACACACTCCCGGGGATCCCCTGTAAATACTGACACACTCCCAGGGAGCCCCTGTAGATACTGACACACTCCCGGGGATCCCCTGTAAATACTGACACACTCCCAGGGAGCCCCTGTAAATACTGACACATTCCCGGGGACCCCCTGTAAATACTGACACATTCCCAGGGACCCCCTGTAAATACTGACACACTCCCGGGGATCCCCTGGAAATACTGAGAGACTCCCAGGAACCCCCTGTAGATACTGACACACTCCCAGAGACCCCTTGTAAATACTGACACACTCCCAGGGACACCCCATGAATATTGACACACTCCCAGGGACCTCCCGTAAATACTGACAGACTCCCAGGGACCCCCTGTAAATAGTGACACACTCCCGGGGACCCCCTGTAAATACTGACACACTCCCGGGAACTCCCTGTGAATACTGACACACTCCCGGGGACCCCCTGTAAATACTGACTCACCCCAAGGGGACCCCCTGTAATTATTGACACACTCCCGTGACCGCATGTAAATACTGACACACGCCCGGGGACCCTCTATAAATACTGACACATTACTGTGGAACCTATGTAAATATTGGCACAGTCCCGGAACCCCCTGCAAATACTGACACAGTTACTAGGACCCCCAGTCAATACTGACATACACCCGGTGACCAAATGTAATTAATGACACACTCCTAGAGACCCTCTGTAAATAGTGACACTCTCTCGGGGACCCCCTTTAAATACTGACACGCTCCCGGGGAAACCCTGTAAATACTGCCACACTTCCGGGGACCCCCTGTAAATACTGACACACTCCCAGGGACACCCTGTAAATACTGACACCCTCCCAGGGATCCCCTGTAAATACCGACACACTCACGGGGACCCCCTGTCAATACAGACGCACTCCTCCGGACACCCTGTAAACACTGACACACCCCCGGGGACCCCCTGTAAATATTGACACACCCCCGGCGACCTCCTGTAAATACTGACACACTCCCAGGGACCCCCTGTAAATAGTGACACATTCCCTTGGGACAACCTGTAAATACTGACACACACCCGGGGACCCCCTGTAAATACTGACACACTCCCAGGGACCCCCTGTAAATACTGACACACTCCCGGGTATCCCCTGTAAATCCTGACACACTCCCAGGAACCCCCTGTAGATACTGACAGACTCCCAGAGACCCCTAGTAAATACTGACACGCTCCTGGGGACCCCCTGTAAATACTGACACACTCCCAGGGACCCCCTGGAAATACTGACACACTCCCAGGAACCCCCTGTAGATACTGACACACTCCCAGAGACCCCTTGTAAATACTGACACGCTCCTGGGGACCCCCTGTAAATACTGACACACTCCCAGGGACCCCCTGTAAATACTGACACACACCCGGGGACCCCCTGTAAATACTGACACACTCCCGGGGATTCCCTGTAAATACTGACACACTCCCAGGAACCCCCTGTAGATACTGACACACTCCCGGGAATCCCCTGTAAATACTGACACACTCCCAGGAACCCCATTTAGATACTGACAGACTCCCAGAGACCCCTTGTAAATACTGACACCCTCCCAGGAACCCCCTGTAGATACTGACACACTCCCGGGGATCCCCTGTAAATACTGACACACTCCCAGGGAGCCCCTGTAAATACTGACACACTCCCGGGGACCCCCTGTAAATACTGACACATTCCCAGGGACCCCCTGTAAATACTGACACACTCCCGGGGATCCCCTGGAAATACTGACACACTCCCAGGAACCCCCTGTAGATACTGACACACTCCCGGGAATCCCCTGTAAATACTGACACACTCCCAGGGAGCCCCTGTAGATACTGACACACTCCCGGGGATCCCCTGTAAATACTGACACACTCCCAGGGAGCCCCTGTAAATACTGACACATTCCCGGGGACCCCCTGTAAATACTGACACATTCCCAGGGACCCCCTGTAAATACTGACACACTCCCGGGGATCCCCTGGAAATACTGACACACTCCCAGGAACCCCCTGTAGATACTGACACACTCCCGAGACCCCTTGTAAATACTGACACACTCCCAGGGACCCCCCATGAATATTGACACACTCCCAGGGACCTCCCGTAAATACTGACAGTCTCCCAGGGACCCCCTGTAAATAGTGACACACTCCCGGGGACCCCCTGTAAATACTGACACACTCCCGGGAACTCCCTGTGAATACTGACACACTCCTGGGGACCCCCTGTAAATACTGACTCACCCCAAGGGGATCCCCTGTAATTATTGACACACTCCCGTGACCGCATGTAAATACTGACACACGCCCGGGGACCCTCTATAAATACTGACACATTACTGTGGAACCTATGTAAATATTGGCACAGTCCCGGAACCCCCTGCAAATACTGACACAGTTACTAGGACCCCCAGTCAATACTGACATACACCCGGTGACCAAATGTAATTAATGACACACTCCTAGAGACCCTCTGTAAATAGTGACACTCTCTCGGGGACCCCCTTTAAATACTGACACGCTCCCGGGGAAACCCTGTAAATACTGCCACACTTCCGGGGACCCCCTGTAAATACTGACACACTCCCAGGGACACCCTGTAAATACTGACACCCTCCCAGGGATCCCCTGTAAATACCGACACACTCACGGGGACCCCCTGTCAATACAGACGCACTCCTCCGGACACCCTGTAAACACTGACACACCCCCGGGGACCCCCTGTAAATATTGACACACCCCCGGGGACCTCCTGTAAATACTGACACACTCCCAGGGACCCCCTGTAAATAGTGACACATTCCCTTGGGACAACCTGTAAATACTGACACACACCCGAGGACCCCCTGTAAATACTGACACACTCCCAGGGACCCCCTGTAAATACTGACACACTCCCGGGGATCCCCTGTAAATACTGACACACTCCCAGGAACCCCCTGTAGATACTGACAGACTCCCAGAGACCCCTAGTAAATACTGACACGCTCCTGGGGACCCCCTGTAAATACTGACACACTCCCAGGGACCCCCTGGAAATACTGACACACTCCCAGGAACCCCCTGTAGATACTGACACACTCCCAGAGACCCCTTGTAAATACTGACACGCTCCTGGGGACCCCCTGTAAATACTGACACACTCCCAGGGACCCCCTGTAAATACTGACACACACCCGGGGACCCCCTGTAAATACTGACACACTCCCGGGGATTCCCTGTAAATACTGACACACTCCCAGGAACCCCCTGTAGATACTGACACACTCCCGGGAATCCCCTGTAAATACTGACACACTCCCAGGAACCCCCTGTAGATACTGACACACTCCCGGGGATCCCCTGTAAATACTGACACACTCCCAGGGAGCCCCTGTAGATACTGACACACTCCCGGGGATCCCCTGTAAATACTGACACACTCCCAGGGAGCCCCTGTAAATACTGACACATTCCCGGGGACCCCCTGTAAATACTGACACATTGAAGGGACCCCCTGTAAATACTGACACACTCCCGGGGATCCCCTGGAAATACTGACAGACTCCCAGGAACCCCCTGTAGATACTGACACACTCCCAGAGACCCCTTGTAAATACTGACACGCTCCCAGGGACACCCCATGAATATTGACACACTCCCAGGGACCTCCCGTAAATACTGACAGACTCCCAGGGACCCCCTGTAAATAGTGACACACTCCCGGGGACCCCCTGTAAATACTGACACACTCCCGGGAACTCCCTGTGAATACTGACACACTCCCGGGGACCCCCTGTAAATACTGACTCACCCCAAGGGGACCCCCTGTAATTATTGACACACTCCCGTGACCGCATGTAAATACTGACACACGCCCGGGGACCCTCTATAAATACTGACACATTACTGTGGAACCTATGTAAATATTGGCACAGTCCCGGAACCCCCTGCAAATACTGACACAGTTACTAGGACCCCCAGTCAATACTGACATACACCCGGTGACCAAATGTAATTAATGACACACTCCTAGAGACCCTCTGTAAATAGTGACACTCTCTCGGGGACCCCCTTTAAATACTGACACGCTCCCGGGGAAACCCTGTAAATACTGCCACACTTCCGGGGACCCCCTGTAAATACTGACACACTCCCAGGGATACCCTGTAAATACTGACACCCTCCCAGGGATCCCCTGTAAATACCGACACACTCACGGGGACCCCCTGTCAATACAGACGCACTCCTCCGGACACCCTGTAAACACTGACACACCCCCGGGGACCCCCTGTAAATATTGACACACCCCCGGCGACCTCCTGTAAATACTGACACACTCCCAGGGACCCCCTGTAAATAGTGACACATTCCCTTGGGACAACCTGTAAATACTGACACACACCCGGGGACCCCCTGTAAATACTGACACACTCCCAGGGACCCCCTGTAAATACTGACACACTCCCGGGTATCCCCTGTAAATCCTGACACACTCCCAGGAACCCCCTGTAGATACTGACAGACTCCCAGAGACCCCTAGTAAATACTGACACGCTCCTGGGGACCCCCTGTAAATACTGACACACTCCCAGGGACCCCCTGGAAATACTGACACACTCCCAGGAACCCCCTGTAGATACTGACACACTCCCGGGAATCCCCTGTAAATACTGACACACTCCCAGGATCCCCCTGTAGATACTGACACACTCCCGGGAATCCCCTGTAAATACTGACACACTCCCAGGAACCCCCTTTAGATACTGACAGACTCCCAGGGACCCCCTGTAAATACTGACACACTCCCGGGTATCCCCTGTAAATCCTGACACACTCCCAGGAACCCCCTGTAGATACTGACAGACTCCCAGAGACCCCTAGTAAATACTGACACGCTCCTGGGGACCCCCTGTAAATACTGACACACTCCCAGGGACCCCCTGGAAATACTGACACACTCCCAGGAACCCCCTGTAGATACTGACACACTCCCAGAGACCCCCTGTAAATACTGGCACACTCCCGGGAACTCCCTGTAAATACTGGCACACTCCCGGGAACTCCCTGTAAATACTGACATACTCCCGGGAACCCCCTGTAAATACTAACACACTCCCGGGGGACCCCCCTGTAAATACTGACACACACCCAGGGACCTCCTGTACATACTGACACACTCCTGGGGACCCCAGTAAATAATGACACACTCCTGGGGAGCCCCTGTAAACACTGACACACTCCCGGGGACCTCCTGTAAATTATGACACATTCCCATGACCACCTGTAAATACTAACACACTCCCAGGGACCCCCCATGAATATTGACACACTCCCAGGGACCTCCCGTAAATATTGACAGACTCGCAGGGACCCCCTGTAAATAGTGACACACTCCCGGGGACCCCCTGTAAATACTGACACACTGCCGGGAACTCCCTGTGAATACTGACACACTCCCGGGGACCCCCTGTAAATACTGACTCACCCCAAGGGGACCCCCTGTAATTATTGACACACTCCCGTGACCGCATGTAAATACTGACACACGCCCGGGGACCCTCTATAAATACTGACACATTACTGTGGAACCTATGTAAATATTGGCACAGTCCCGGAACCCCCTGCAAATACTGACACAGTTACTAGGACCCCCAGTCAATACTGACATACACCCGGTGACCAAATGTAATTAATGACACACTCCTAGAGACCCTCTGTAAATAGTGACACTCTCTCGGGGACCCCCTTTAAATACTGACACGCTCCCGGGGAAACCCTGTAAATACTGCCACACTTCCGGGGACCCCCTGTAAATACTGACACACTCCCAGGGACACCCTGTAAATACTGACACCCTCCCAGGGATCCCCTGTAAATACCGACACACTCACGGGGACCCCCTGTCAATACAGACGCACTCCTCCGGACACCCTGTAAACACTGACACACCCCCGGGGACCCCCTGTAAATATTGACACACCCCCGGGGACCTCCTGTAAATACTGACACACTCCCAGGGACCCCCTGTAAATAGTGACACATTCCCTTGGGACAACCTGTAAATACTGACACACACCCGAGGACCCCCTGTAAATACTGACACACTCCCAGGGACCCCCTGTAAATACTGACACACTCCCGGGGATCCCCTGTAAATACTGACACACTCCCAGGAACCCCCTGTAGATACTGACAGACTCCCAGAGACCCCTAGTAAATACTGACACGCTCCTGGGGACCCCCTGTAAATACTGACACACTCCCAGGGACCCCCTGGAAATACTGACACACTCCCAGGAACCCCCTGTAGATACTGACACACTCCCAGAGACCCCTTGTAAATACTGACACGCTCCTGGGGACCCCCTGTAAATACTGACACACTCCCAGGGACCCCCTGTAAATACTGACACACACCCGGGGACCCCCTGTAAATACTGACACACTCCCGGGGATTCCCTGTAAATACTGACACACTCCCAGGAACCCCCTGTAGATACTGACACACTCCCGGGAATCCCCTGTAAATACTGACACACTCCCAGGAACCCCCTGTAGATACTGACACACTCCCGGGGATCCCCTGTAAATACTGACACACTCCCAGGGAGCCCCTGTAGATACTGACACACTCCCGGGGATCCCCTGTAAATACTGACACACTCCCAGGGAGCCCCTGTAAATACTGACACATTCCCGGGGACCCCCTGTAAATACTGACACATTGAAGGGACCCCCTGTAAATACTGACACACTCCCGGGGATCCCCTGGAAATACTGACAGACTCCCAGGAACCCCCTGTAGATACTGACACACTCCCAGAGACCCCTTGTAAATACTGACACGCTCCCAGGGACACCCCATGAATATTGACACACTCCCAGGGACCTCCCGTAAATACTGACAGACTCCCAGGGACCCCCTGTAAATAGTGACACACTCCCGGGGACCCCCTGTAAATACTGACACACTCCCGGGAACTCCCTGTGAATACTGACACACTCCCGGGGACCCCCTGTAAATACTGACTCACCCCAAGGGGACCCCCTGTAATTATTGACACACTCCCGTGACCGCATGTAAATACTGACACACGCCCGGGGACCCTCTATAAATACTGACACATTACTGTGGAACCTATGTAAATATTGGCACAGTCCCGGAACCCCCTGCAAATACTGACACAGTTACTAGGACCCCCAGTCAATACTGACATACACCCGGTGACCAAATGTAATTAATGACACACTCCTAGAGACCCTCTGTAAATAGTGACACTCTCTCGGGGACCCCCTTTAAATACTGACACGCTCCCGGGGAAACCCTGTAAATACTGCCACACTTCCGGGGACCCCCTGTAAATACTGACACACTCCCAGGGACACCCTGTAAATACTGACACCCTCCCAGGGATCCCCTGTAAATACCGACACACTCACGGGGACCCCCTGTCAATACAGACGCACTCCTCCGGACACCCTGTAAACACTGACACACCCCCGGGGACCCCCTGTAAATATTGACACACCCCCGGCGACCTCCTGTAAATACTGACACACTCCCAGGGACCCCCTGTAAATAGTGACACATTCCCTTGGGACAACCTGTAAATACTGACACACACCCGGGGACCCCCTGTAAATACTGACACACTCCCAGGGACCCCCTGTAAATACTGACACACTCCCGGGTATCCCCTGTAAATCCTGACACACTCCCAGGAACCCCCTGTAGATACTGACAGACTCCCAGAGACCCCTAGTAAATACTGACACGCTCCTGGGGACCCCCTGTAAATACTGACACACTCCCAGGGACCCCCTGGAAATACTGACACACTCCCAGGAACCCCCTGTAGATACTGACACACTCCCAGAGACCCCTTGTAAATACTGACACGCTCCTGGGGACCCCCTGTAAATACTGACACACTCCCAGGGACCCCCTGTAAATACTGACACACACCCGGGGACCCCCTGTAAATACTGACACACTCCCGGGGATTCCCTGTAAATACTGACACACTCCCAGGATCCCCCTGTAGATACTGACACACTCCCGGAAATCCCCTGTAAATACTGACACACTCCCAGGAACCCCCTTTAGATACTGACAGACTCCCAGAGACCCCTTGTAAATACTGACACCCTCCTGGGGACCCCCTGTAAATACTGACACACTCCCAGGAACCCCCTGTAGATACTGACACACCCCCGGGGATCCCCTGTAAATACTGACACACTCCCAGGGAGCCCCTGTAAATACTGACACACTCCCGGGGACCCCCTGTAAATACTGACACATTCCCAGGAACCCCCTGTAGATACTGACACACTCCCGGGAATCCCCTGTAAATACTGACACACTCCCAGGGAGCCCCTGTAGATACTGACACACTCCCGGGGATCCCCTATAAATACTGACACACTCCCAGGGAGCCCCTGTAAATACTGACACATTCCCGGGGACCCCCTGTAAATACTGACACATTCCCAGGGACCCCCTGTAAATACTGACACACTCCCGGGGATCCCCTGGAAATACTGACACACTCCCAGGAACCCCCTGTAGATACTGACACACTCCCAGAGACCCCTTGTAAATACTGACACACTCCCAGGGACCCCCCATGAATATTGACACACTCCCAGGGACCTCCCGTAAATACTGACAGACTCCCAGGGACCCCCTGTAAATAGTGACACACTCCCGGGGACCCCCTGTAAATACTGACACACTCCCGGGAACTCCCTGTGAATACTGACACACTCCTGGGGACCCCCTGTAAATACTGACTCACCCCAAGGGGACCCCCTGTAATTATTGACACACTCCCGTGACCGCATGTAAATACTGACACACGCCCGGGGACCCTCTATAAATACTGACACATTACTGTGGAACCTATGTAAATATTGGCACAGTCCCGGAACCCCCTGCAAATACTGACACAGTTACTAGGACCCCCAGTCAATACTGACATACACCCGGTGACCAAATGTAATTAATGACACACTCCTAGAGACCCTCTGTAAATAGTGACACTCTCTCGGGGACCCCCTTTAAATACTGACACGCTCCCGGGGAAACCCTGTAAATACTGCCACACTTCCGGGGACCCCCTGTAAATACTGACACACTCCCAGGGACACCCTGTAAATACTGACACCCTCCCAGGGATCCCCTGTAAATACCGACACACTCACGGGGACCCCCTGTCAATACAGACGCACTCCTCCGGACACCCTGTAAACACTGACACACCCCCGGGGACCCCCTGTAAATATTGACACACCCCCGGGGACCTCCTGTAAATACTGACACACTCCCAGGGACCCCCTGTAAATAGTGACACATTCCCTTGGGACAACCTGTAAATACTGACACACACCCGGGGACCCCCTGTAAATACTGACACACTCCCAGGGACCCCCTGTAAATACTGACACACTCCCGGGGATCCCCTGTAAATACTGACACACTCCCAGGAACCCCCTGTAGATACTGACAGACTCCCAGAGACCCCTAGTAAATACTGACACGCTCCTGGGGACCCCCTGTAAATACTGACACACTCCCAGGGACCCCCTAGAAATACTGACACACTCCCAGGAACCCCCTGTAGATACTGACACACTCCCAGAGACCCCTTGTAAATACTGACACGCTCCTGGGGACCCCCTGTAAATACTGACACACTCCCAGGGACCCCCTGTAAATACTGACACACACCCGGGGACCCCCTGTAAATACTGACACACTCCCGGGGATTCCCTGTAAATACTGACACACTCCCAGGAACCCCCTGTAGATACTGACACACTCCCGGGAATCCCCTGTAAATACTGACACACTCCCAGGAACCCCCTTTAGATACTGACAGACTCCCAGAGACCCCTTGTAAATACTGACACGCTCCTGGGGACCCCCTGTAAATACTGACACACTCCCAGGAACCCCCTGTAGATACTGACACACTCCCGGGGATCCCCTGTAAATACTGACACACTCCCAGGGAGCCCCTGTAAATACTGACACACTCCCGGGGACCCCCTGTAAATACTGACACACTCCCAGGGACCCCCTGTAAATACTGACACACTCCCGGGGATCCCCTGGAAATACTGACAAACTCCCAGGAACCCCCTGTAGATACTGACACACTCCCAGAGACCCCTTGTAAATACTGACACGCACCTGGGGACCCCCTGTAAATACTGACACACTCCCAGAGACCCCTTGTAAATACTGACACACACCCGGGGACCCCCTGTAAATACTGACACACTCCCGGGGATTCCCTGTAAATACTGACACACTCCCGGGGACCCCCTGTAAATACAGACACACTCTCCCAGATACTCCCTGTAAATACTGGCACACTCCTGGAGACCCCCTGTAAATACTGGCACACTCCCGGGAACTCCCTGTAAATACTGGCACACTCCCGGGAACTCCCTGTAAATACTGACATACTCCCGGGAACCCCCTGTAAATACTAACACACTCCCGGGGGACCCCCCTGTAAATACTGACACACTCCCAGGGACCTCCTGTACATACTGACACACTCCTGGGGACCCCAGTAAATAATGACACACTCCTGGGGACCCCCTGTAAACACTGACACACTCCCGGGGATCTCCTGTAAATTATGACACATTCCCATGACCACCTGTAAATACTAACACACTCCCAGGGACCCCCCATGAATATTGACACACTCCCAGGGACCTCCCGTAAATACTGACAGACTCCCAGGGACCCCCTGTAAATAGTGACAAACTCCCGGGGACCCCCTGTAAATACTGACACACTCCCGGGAACTCCCTGTGAATACTGACACACTCCCGGGGACCCCCTGTAAATACTGACTCACCCCAAGGGGACCCCCTGTAATTATTGACACACTCCCGTGACCGCATGTAAATACTGACACACGCCCGGGGACCCTCTATAAATACTGACACATTACTGTGGAACCTATGTAAATATTGGCACAGTCCCGGAACCCCCTGCAAATACTGACACAGTTACTAGGACCCCCAGTCAATACTGACATACACCCGGTGACCTAATGTAATTAATGACACACTCCTAGAGACCCTCTGTAAATAGTGACACTCTCTCGGGGACCCCCTTTAAATACTGACACGCTCCCGGGGAAACCCTGTAAATACTGCCACACTTCCGGGGACCCCCTGTAAATACTGACACACTCCCAGGGACACCCTGTAAATACTGACACCCTCCCAGGGATCCCCTGTAAATACCGACACACTCACGGGGACCCCCTGTCAATACAGACGCACTCCTCCGGACACCCTGTAAACACTGACACACCCCCGGGGACCCCCTGTAAATATTGACACACCCCCGGGGACCTCCTGTAAATACTGACACACTCCCAGGGACCCCCTGTAAATAGTGACACATTCCCTTGGGACAACCTGTAAATACTGACACACACCCGGGGACCCCCTGTAAATACTGACACACTCCCAGGGACCCCCTGTAAATACTGACACACTCCCGGGGATCCCCTGTAAATACTGACACACTCCCAGGAACCCCCTGTAGATACTGACAGACTCCCAGAGACCCCTAGTAAATACTGACACGCTCCTGGGGACCCCCTGTAAATACTGACACACTCCCAGGGACCCCCTGGAAATACTGACACACTCCCAGGAACCCCCTGTAGATACTGACACACTCCCAGAGACCCCTTGTAAATACTGACACGCTCCTGGGGACCCCCTGTAAATACTGACACACTCCCAGGGACCCCCTGTAAATACTGACACACACCCGGGGACCCCCTGTAAATACTGACACACTCCCGGGGATTCCCTGTAAATACTGACACACTCCCAGGAACCCCCTGTAGATACTGACACACTCCCGGGAATCCCCTGTAAATACTGACACACTCCCAGGAACCCCCTTTAGATACTGACAGACTCCCAGAGACCCCTTGTAAATACTGACACGCTCCTGGGGACCCCCTGTAAATACTGACACACTCCCAGGAACCCCCTGTAGATACTGACACACTCCCGGGGATCCCCTGTAAATACTGACACACTCCCAGGGAGCCCCTGTAAATACTGACACACTCCCGGGGACCCCCTGTAAATACTGACACATTCCCAGGGACCCCCTGTAAATACTGACACACTCCCGGGGATCACCTGGAAATACTGACACACTCCCAGGAACCCCCTGTAGATACTGACACACTCCCGGGAATCCCCTGTAAATACTGACACACTCCCAGGGAGCCCCTGTAGATACTGACACACTCCCGGGGATCCCCTGTAAATACTGACACACTCCCAGGGAGCCCCTGTAAATACTGACACATTCCCGGGGACCCCCTGTAAATACTGACACATTCCCAGGGACCCCCTGTAAATACTGACACACTCCCGGGGATCCCCTGGAAATACTGACACACTCCCAGGAACCCCCTGTAGATACTGACACACTCCCAGAGACCCCTTGTAAATACTGACACACTCCCAGGGACCCCCCATGAATATTGACACACTCCCAGGGACCTCCCGTAAATACTGACAGACTCCCAGGGACCCCCTGTAAATAGTGACACACTCCCGGGGACCCCCTGTAAATACTGACACACACCCGGGAACTCCCTGTGAATACTGACACACTCCTGGGGACCCCCTGTAAATACTGACTCACCCCAAGGGGACCCCCTGTAATTATTGACACACTCCCGTGACCGCATGTAAATACTGACACACGCCCGGGGACCCTCTATAAATACTGACACATTACTGTGGAACCTATGTAAATATTGGCACAGTCGCGGAACCCCCTGCAAATACTGACACAGTTACTAGGACCCCCAGTCAATACTGACATACACCCGGTGACCAAATGTAATTAATGACACACCCCTAGAGACCCTCTGTAAATAGTGACACTCTCTCGGGGACCCCCTTTAAATACTGACACGCTCCCGGGGAAACCCTGTAAATACTGCCACACTTCCGGGGACCCCCTGTAAATACTGACACACTCCCAGGGACACCCTGTAAATACTGACACCCTCCCAGGGATCCCCTGTAAATACCGACACACTCACGGGGACCCCCTGTCAATACAGACGCACTCCTCCGGACACCCTGTAAACACTGACACACCCCCGGGGACCCCCTGTAAATATTGACACACCCCCGGGGACCTCCTGTAAATACTGACACACTCCCAGGGACCCCCTGTAAATAGTGACACATTCCCTTGGGACAACCTGTAAATACTGACACACACCCGGGGACCCCCTGTAAATACTGACACACTCCCAGGGACCCCCTGTAAATACTGACACACTCCCGGGGATCCCCTGTAAATACTGACACACTCCCAGGAACCCCCTGTAGATACTGACAGACTCCCAGAGACCCCTAGTAAATACTGACACGCTCCTGGGGACCCCCTGTAAATACTGACACACTCCCAGGGACCCCCTGGAAATACTGACACACTCCCAGGAACCCCCTGTAGATACTGACACACTCCCAGAGACCCCTTGTAAATACTGACACACACCCGGGGACCCCCTGTAAATACTGACACACTCCCGGGGACCCCCTGTAAATACTGACACATTCCCAGGGACCCCCTGTAAATACTGACACACTCCCGGGGATCCCCTGGAAATACTGACACACTCCCAGGAACCCCCTGTAGATACTGACACACTCCCGGGAATCCCCTGTAAATACTGACACACTCCCAGGGAGCCCCTGTAGATACTGACACACTCCCGGGGATCCCCTGTAAATACTGACACACTCCCAGGGAGCCCCTGTAAATACTGACACATTCCCGGGGACCCCCTGTAAATACTGACACATTCCCAGGGACCCCCTGTAAATACTGACACACTCCCGGGGATCCCCTGGAAATACTGACACACTCCCAGGAACCCCCTGTAGATACTGACACACTCCCAGAGACCCCTTGTAAATACTGACACACTCCCAGGGACCCCCCATGAATATTGACACACTCCCAGGGACCTCCCGTAAATACTGACAGACTCCCAGGGACCCCCTGTAAATAGTGACACACTCCCGGGGACCCCCTGTAAATACTGACACACTCCCGGGAACTCCCTGTGAATACTGACACACTCCTGGGGACCCCCTGTAAATACTGACTCACCCCAAGGGGACCCCCTGTAATTATTGACACACTCCCGTGACCGCATGTAAATACTGACACACGCCCGGGGACCCTCTATAAATACTGACACATTACTGTGGAACCTATGTAAATATTGGCACAGTCCCGGAACCCCCTGCAAATACTGACACAGTTACTAGGACCCCCAGTCAATACTGACATACACCCGGTGACCAAATGTAATTAATGACACACTCCTAGAGACCCTCTGTAAATAGTGACACTCTCTCGGGGACCCCCTTTAAATACTGACACGCTCCCGGGGAAACCCTGTAAATACTGCCACACTTCCGGGGACCCCCTGTAAATACTGACACACTCCCAGGGACACCCTGTAAATACTGACACCCTCCCAGGGATCCCCTGTAAATACCGACACACTCACGGGGACCCCCTGTCAATACAGACGCACTCCTCCGGACACCCTGTAAACACTGACACACCCCCGGGGACCCCCTGTAAATATTGACACACCCCCGGGGACCTCCTGTAAATACTGACACACTCCCAGGGACCCCCTGTAAATAGTGACACATTCCCTTGGGACAACCTGTAAATACTGACACACACCCGGGGACCCCCTGTAAATACTGACACACTCCCAGGGACCCCCTGTAAATACTGACACACTCCCGGGGATCCCCTGTAAATACTGACACACTCCCAGGAACCCCCTGTAGATACTGACAGACTCCCAGAGACCCCTAGTAAATACTGACACGCTCCTGGGGACCCCCTGTAAATACTGACACACTCCCAGGGACCCCCTGGAAATACTGACACACTCCCAGGAACCCCCTGTAGATACTGACACACTCCCAGAGACCCCTTGTAAATACTGACACGCTCCTGGGGACCCCCTGTAAATACTGACACACTCCCAGGGACCCCCTGTAAATACTGACACACACCCGGGGACCCCCTGTAAATACTGACACACTCCCGGGGATTCCCTGTAAATACTGACACACTCCCAGGAACCCCCTGTAGATACTGACACACTCCCGGGAATCCCCTGTAAATACTGACACACTCCCAGGAACCCCCTTTAGATACTGACAGACTCCCAGAGACCCCTTGTAAATACTGACACGCTCCTGGGGACCCCCTGTAAATACTGACACACTCCCAGGAACCCCCTGTAGATACTGACACACTCCCGGGGATCCCCTGTAAATACTGACACACTCCCAGGGAGCCCCTGTAAATACTGACACACTCCCGGGGACCCCCTGTAAATACTGACACACTCCCAGGGACCCCCTGTAAATACTGACACACTCCCGGGGATCCCCTGGAAATACTGACAAACTCCCAGGAACCCCCTGTAGATACTGACACACTCCCAGAGACCCCTTGTAAATACTGACACGCACCTGGGGACCCCCTGTAAATACTGACACACTCCCAGAGACCCCTTGTAAATACTGACACACACCCGGGGACCCCCTGTAAATACTGACACACTCCCGGGGATTCCCTGTAAATACTGACACACTCCCGGGGACCCCCTGTAAATACAGACACACTCTCCCAGATACTCCCTGTAAATACTGGCACACTCCTGGAGTCCCCTGTAAATACTGGCACACTCCCGGGAACTCCCTGTAAATACTGGCACACTCCCGGGAACTCCCTGTAAATACTGACATACTCCCGGGAACCCCCTGTAAATACTAACACACTCCCGGGGGACCCCCCTGTAAATACTGACACACTCCCAGGGACCTCCTGTACATACTGACACACTCCTGGGGACCCCAGTAAATAATCACACACTCCTGGGGACCCCCTGTAAACACTGACACACTCCCGGGGATCTCCTGTAAATTATGACACATTCCCATGACCACCTGTAAATACTAACACACTCCCAGGGACCCCCCATGAATATTGACACACTCCCAGGGACCTCCCGTAAATACTGACAGACTCCCAGGGACCCCCTGTAAATAGTGACAAACTCCCGGGGACCCCCTGTAAATACTGACACACTCCCGGGAACTCCCTGTGAATACTGACACACTCCCGGGGACCCCCTGTAAATACTGACTCACCCCAAGGGGACCCCCTGTAATTATTGACACACTCCCGTGACCGCATGTAAATACTGACACACGCCCGGGGACCCTCTATAAATACTGACACATTACTGTGGAACCTATGTAAATATTGGCACAGTCCCGGAACCCCCTGCAAATACTGACACAGTTACTAGGACCCCCAGTCAATACTGACATACACCCGGTGACCTAATGTAATTAATGACACACTCCTAGAGACCCTCTGTAAATAGTGACACTCTCTCGGGGACCCCCTTTAAATACTGACACGCTCCCGGGGAAACCCTGTAAATACTGCCACACTTCCGGGGACCCCCTGTAAATACTGACACACTCCCAGGGACACCCTGTAAATACTGACACCCTCCCAGGGATCCCCTGTAAATACCGACACACTCACGGGGACCCCCTGTCAATACAGACGCACTCCTCCGGACACCCTGTAAACACTGACACACCCCCGGGGACCCCCTGTAAATATTGACACACCCCCGGGGACCTCCTGTAAATACTGACACACTCCCAGGGACCCCCTGTAAATAGTGACACATTCCCTTGGGACAACCTGTAAATACTGACACACACCCGGGGACCCCCTGTAAATACTGACACACTCCCAGGGACCCCCTGTAAATACTGACACACTCCCGGGGATCCCCTGTAAATACTGACACACTCCCAGGAACCCCCTGTAGATACTGACAGACTCCCAGAGACCCCTAGTAAATACTGACACGCTCCTGGGGACCCCCTGTAAATACTGACACACTCCCAGGGACCCCCTGGAAATACTGACACACTCCCAGGAACCCCCTGTAGATACTGACACACTCCCAGAGACCCCTTGTAAATACTGACACGCTCCTGGGGACCCCCTGTAAATACTGACACACTCCCAGGGACCCCCTGTAAATACTGACACACACCCGGGGACCCCCTGTAAATACTGACACACTCCCGGGGATTCCCTGTAAATACTGACACACTCCCAGGAACCCCCTGTAGATACTGACACACTCCCGGGAATCCCCTGTAAATACTGACACACTCCCAGGAACCCCCTTTAGATACTGACAGACTCCCAGAGACCCCTTGTAAATACTGACACGCTCCTGGGGACCCCCTGTAAATACTGACACACTCCCAGGAACCCCCTGTAGATACTGACACACTCCCGGGGATCCCCTGTAAATACTGACACACTCCCAGGGAGCCCCTGTAAATACTGACACACTCCCGGGGACCCCCTGTAAATACTGACACATTCCCAGGGACCCCCTGTAAATACTGACACACTCCCGGGGATCACCTGGAAATACTGACACACTCCCAGGAACCCCCTGTAGATACTGACACACTCCCGGGAATCCCCTGTAAATACTGACACACTCCCAGGGAGCCCCTGTAGATACTGACACACTCCCGGGGATCCCCTGTAAACACTGACACACTCCCAGGGAGCCCCTGTAAATACTGACACATTCCCGGGGACCCCCTGTAAATACTGACACATTCCCAGGGACCCCCTGTAAATACTGACACACTCCCGGGGATCCCCTGGAAATACTGACACACTCCCAGGAACCCCCTGTAGATACTGACACACTCCCAGAGACCCCTTGTAAATACTGACACACTCCCAGGGACCCCCCATGAATATTGACACACTCCCAGGGACCTCCCGTAAATACTGACAGACTCCCAGGGACCCCCTGTAAATAGTGACACACTCCCGGGGACCCCCTGTAAATACTGACACACACCCGGGAACTCCCTGTGAATACTGACACACTCCTGGGGACCCCCTGTAAATACTGACTCACCCCAAGGGGACCCCCTGTAATTATTGACACACTCCCGTGACCGCATGTAAATACTGACACACGCCCGGGGACCCTCTATAAATACTGACACATTACTGTGGAACCTATGTAAATATTGGCACAGTCGCGGAACCCCCTGCAAATACTGACACAGTTACTAGGACCCCCAGTCAATACTGACATACACCCGGTGACCAAATGTAATTAATGACACACCCCTAGAGACCCTCTGTAAATAGTGACACTCTCTCGGGGACCCCCTTTAAATACTGACAGGCTCCCGGGGAAACCCTGTAAATACTGCCACACTTCCGGGGACCCCCTGTAAATACTGACACACTCCCAGGGACACCCTGTAAATACTGACACCCTCCCAGGGATCCCCTGTAAATACCGACACACTCACGGGGACCCCCTGTCAATACAGACGCACTCCTCCGGACACCCTGTAAACACTGACACACCCCCGGGGACCCCCTGTAAATATTGACACACCCCCGGGGACCTCCTGTAAATACTGACACACTCCCAGGGACCCCCTGTAAATAGTGACACATTCCCTTGGGACAACCTGTAAATACTGACACACACCCGGGGACCCCCTGTAAATACTGACACACTCCCAGGGACCCCCTGTAAATACTGACACACTCCCGGGGATCCCCTGTAAATACTGACACACTCCCAGGAACCCCCTGTAGATACTGACAGACTCCCAGAGACCCCTAGTAAATACTGACACGCTCCTGGGGACCCCTTGTAAATACTGACACACTCCCAGGAACCCCCTGTAGATACTGACACACTCCCAGAGACCCCTTGTAAATACTGACACGCTCCTGGGGACCCCCTGTAAATACTGACACACTCCCAGGGACCCCCTGTAAATACTGACACACACCCGGGGACCCCCTGTAAATACTGACACACTCCCGGGGATTCCCTGTAAATACTGACACACTCCCAGGAACCCCCTGTAGATACTGACACACTCCCGGGAATCCCCTGTAAATACTGACACACTCCCAGGAACCCCCTTTAGATACTGACAGACTCCCAGAGACCCCTTGTAAATACTGACACGCTCCTGGGGACCCCCTGTAAATACTGACACACTCCCAGGAACCCCCTGTAGATACTGACACACTCCCGGGGATCCCCTGTAAATACTGACACACTCCCAGGGAGCCCCTGTAAATACTGACACACTCCCGGGGACCCCCTGTAAATACTGAAACATTCCCAGGGACCCCCTGTAAATACTGACACACTCCCGGGGATCCCCTGGAAATACTGACACACTCCCAGGAACCCCCTGTAGATACTGACACACTCCCGGGAATCCCCTGTAAATACTGACACACTCCCAGGGAGCCCCTGTCGATACTGACACACTCCCGGGGATCCCCTGTAAATACTGACACACTCCCAGGGAGCCCCTGCAAATACTGACACATTCCCGGGGACGCCCTGTAAATACTGACACATTCCCAGGGACCCCCTGTAAATACTGACACACTCCCGGGGATCCCCTGGAAATACTGACACACTCCCAGGAACCCCCTGTAGATACTGACACACTCCCAGAGACTCCTTGTAAATACTGACACACTCCCAGGGACCCCCCATGAATATTGACACACTCCCAGGGACCTCCCGTAAATACTGACAGACTCCCAGGGACCCCCTGTAAATAGTGACACACTCCCGGGGACCCCCTGTAAATACTGACACACTCCCGGGAACTCCCTGTGAATACTGACACACTCCCGGGGACCCCCTGTAAATACTGACTCACCCCAAGGGGACCCCCTGTAATTATTGACACACTCCCGTGACCGCATGTAAATACTGACACACGCCCGGGGACCCTCTATAAATACTGACACATTACTGTGGAACCTATGTAAATATTGGCACAGTCCCGGAACCCCCTGCAAATACTGACACAGTTACTAGGACCCCCAGTCAATACTGACATACACCCGGTGACCAAATGTAATTAATGACACACTCCTAGAGACCCTCTGTAAATAGTGACACTCTCTCGGGGACCCCCTTTAAATACTGACACGCTCCCGGGGAAACCCTGTAAATACTGCCACACTTCCGGGGACCCCCTGTAAATACTGACACACTCCCAGGGACACCCTGTAAATACTGACACCCTCCCAGGGATCCCCTGTAAATACCGACACACTCACGGGGACCCCCTGTCAATACAGACGCACTCCTCCGGACACCCTGTAAACACTGACACACCCCCGGGGACCCCCTGTAAATATTGACACACACCCGGGGACCTCCTGTAAATACTGACACACTCCCAGGGACCCCCTGTAAATAGTGACACATTCCCTTGGGACAACCTGTAAATACTGACACACACCCGGGGACCCCCTGTAAATACTGACACACTCCCAGGGACCCCCTGTAAATACTGACACACTCCCGGGTATCCCCTGTAAATCCTGACACACTCCCAGGAACCCCCTGTAGATACTGACAGACTCCCAGAGACCCCTCGTAAATACTGACACGCTCCTGGGGACCCCCTGTAAATATTGACACACTCCCAGGGACCCCCTGGAAATACTGACACACTCCCAGGAACCCCCTGTAGATACTGACACACTCCCAGAGACCCCTTGTAAATACTGACACGCTCCTGGGGACCCCCTGTAAATACTGACACACTCCCAGGGACCCCCTGTAAATACTGACACACACCCGGGGACCCCCTGTAAATACTGACACACTCCCGGGGATTCCCTGTAAATACTGACACACTCCCAGGAACCCCCTGTAGATACTGACACACTCCCGGGAATCCCCTGTAAATACTGACACACTCCCAGGAACCCCCTTTAGATACTGACAGACTCCCAGAGACCCCTTGTAAATACTGACACACTCCCAGGGACCTCCCGTAAATACTGACAGACTCCCAGGGACCCCCTGTAAATAGTGACACACTCCCGGGGACCCCCTGTAAATACTGACACACTCCCGGGAACTCCCTGTGAATACTGACACACTCCCGGGGACCCCCTGTAAATACTGACTCACCCCAAGGGGACCCCCTGTAATTATTGACACACTCCCGTGACCGCATGTAAATACTGACACACGCCCGGGGACCCTCTATAAATACTGACACATTACTGTGGAACCTATGTAAATATTGGCACAGTCCCGGAACCCCCTGCAAATACTGACACAGTTACTAGGACCCCCAGTCAATACTGACATATACCCGGTGACCAAATGTAATTAATGACACACTCCTAGAGACCCTCTGTAAATAGTGACACTCTCTCGGGGACCCCCTTTAAATACTGACACGCTCCCGGGGAAACCCTGTAAATACTGCCACACTTCCGGGGACCCCCTGTAAATACTGACACACTCCCAGGGACACCCTGTAAATACTGACACCCTCCCAGGGATCCCCTGTAAATACCGACACACTCACGGGGACCCCCTGTCAATACAGACGCACTCCTCCGGACACCCTGTAAACACTGACACACCCCCGGGGACCCCCTGTAAATATTGACACACCCCCGGCGACCTCCTGTAAATACTGACACACTCCCAGGGACCCCCTGTAAATAGTGACACATTCCCTTGGGACAACCTGTAAATACTGACACACACCCGGGGACCCCCTGTAAATACTGACACACTCCCAGGGACCCCCTGTAAATACTGACACACTCCCGGGGATCCCCTGTAAATACTGACACACTCCCAGGAACCCCCTGTAGATACTGACAGACTCCCAGAGACCCCTAGTAAATACTGACACGCTCCTGGGGACCCCCTGTAAATACTGACACACTCCCAGGGACCCCCTGGAAATACTGACACACTCCCAGGAACCCCCTGTAGATACTGACACACTCCCAGAGACCCCTTGTAAATACTGACACGCTCCTGGGGACCCCCTGTAAATACTGACACACTCCCAGGGACCCCCTGTAAATACTGACACACACCCGGGGACCCCCTGTAAATACTGACACACTCCCGGGGATTCCCTGTAAATACTGACACACTCCCAGGAACCCCCTGTAGATACTGACACACTCCCGGGAATCCCCTGTAAATACTGACACACTCCCAGGAACCCCCTTTAGATACTGACAGACTCCCAGAGACCCCTTGTAAATACTGACACCCTCCTGGGGACCCCCTGTAAATACTGACACACTCCCAGGAACCCCCTGTAGATACTGACACACTCCCGGGGATCCCCTGTAAATACTGACACACTCCCAGGGAGCCCCTGTAAATACTGACACACTCCCGGGGACCCCCTGTAAATACTGACACATTCCCAGGGACCCCCTGTAAATACTGACACACTCCCGGGGATCCCCTGGAAATACTGACACACTCCCAGGAACCCCCTGTAGATACTGACACACTCCCGGGAATCCCCTGCAAATACTGACACACTCCCAGGGAGCCCCTGTAGATACTGACACACTCCCGGGGATCCCCTGTAAATACTGACACACTCCCAGGGAGCCCCTGTAAATACTGACACATTCCCGGGGACCCCCTGTAAATACTGACACATTCCCAGGGACCCCCTGTAAATACTGACACACTCCCGGGGATCCCCTGGAAATACTGACACACTCCCAGGAACCCCCTGTAGATACTGACACACTCCCAGAGACCCCTTGTAAATACTGACACACTCCCAGGGACCCCCCATGAATATTGACACACTCCCAGGGACCTCCCGTAAATACTGACAGACTCCCAGGGACCCCCTGTAAATAGTGACACACTCCCGGGGACCCCCTGTAAATACTGACACACTCCCGGGAACTCCCTGTGAATACTGACACACTCCTGGGGACCCCCTGTAAATACTGACTCACCCCAAGGGGACCCCCTGTAATTATTGACACACTCCCGTGACCGCATGTAAATACTGACACACGCCCGGGGACCCTCTATAAATACTGACACATTACTGTGGAACCTATGTAAATATTGGCACAGTCCCGGAACCCCCTGCAAATACTGACACAGTTACTAGGACCCCCAGTCAATACTGACATACACCCGGTGACCAAATGTAATTAATGACACACTCCTAGAGACCCTCTGTAAATAGTGACACTCTCTCGGGGACCCCCTTTAAATACTGACACGCTCCCGGGGAAACCCTGTAAATACTGCCACACTTCCGGGGACCCCCTGTAAATACTGACACACTCCCAGGGACACCCTGTAAATACTGACACCCTCCCAGGGATCCCCTGTAAATACCGACACACTCACGGGGACCCCCTGTCAATACAGACGCACTCCTCCGGACACCCTGTAAACACTGACACACCCCCGGGGACCCCCTGTAAATATTGACACACCCCCGGGGACCTCCTGTAAATACTGACACACTCCCAGGGACCCCCTGTAAATAGTGACACATTCCCTTGGGACAACTTGTAAATACTGACACACACCCGGGGACCCCCTGTAAATACTGACACACTCCCAGGGACCCCCTGTAAATACTGACACACTCCCGGGGATCCCCTGTAAATACTGACACACTCCCAGGAACCCCCTGTAGATACTGACACACTCCCAGAGACCCCTAGTAAATACTGACACGCTCCTGGGGACCCCCTGTAAATACTGACACACTCCCAGGGACCCCCTGGAAATACTGACACACTCCCAGGAACCCCCTGTAGATACTGACACACTCCCAGAGACCCCTTGTAAATACTGACACGCTCCTGGGGACCCCCTGTAAATACTGACTCACTCCAGGGACCCCCTGTAAATACTGACACACACCCGAGGACCCCCTGTAAATACTGACACACTCCCGGGGATTCCCTGTAAATACTGACACACTCCCAGGAACCCCCTGTAGATACTGACACACTCCCGGGAATCCCCTGTAAATACTGACACACTCCCAGGAACCCCCTTTAGATACTGACAGACTCCCAGAGACCCCTTGTAAATACTGACACGCTCCTGGGGACCCCCTGTAAATACTGACACACTCCCAGGAATCCCCTGTAGATACTGACACACTCCCGGGGATCCCCTGTAAATACAGACACACTCCCAGGGAGCCCCTGTAAATACTGACACACTCCCGGGGACCCCTGTAAATACTGACACATTCCCAGGGACCCCCTGTAAATACTGACACACTCCCGGGGATCCCCTGGAAATACTGACACACTCCCAGGAACCCCCTGTAGATACTGACACACTCCCGGGAATCCCCTGTAAATACTGACACACTCCCAGGGAGCCCCTGTAGATACTGACACACTCCCGGGGATCCCCTGTAAATACTGACACACTCCCAGGGAGCCCCTGTAAATACTGACACATTCCCGGGGACCCCCTGTAAATACTGACACATTCCCAGGGACCCCCTGTAAATACTGACACACACCCGGGGATCCCCTGGAAATACTGACACACTCCCAGGAACCCCCTGTAGATACTGACACACTCCCAGAGACCCCTTGTAAATACTGACACACTCCCAGGGACCCCCCATGAATATTGACACACTCCCAGGGACCTCCCGTAAATACTGACAGACTCCCAGGGACCCCCTGTAAATAGTGACACACTCCCGGGGACCCCCTGTAAATACTGACACACTCCCGGGAACTCCCTGTGAATACTGACACACTCCCGGGGACCCCCTGTAAATGCTGACTCACCCCAAGGGGACCCCCTGTAATTATTGACACACTCCCGTGACCGCATGTAAATACTGACACACGCCCGGGGACCCTCTATAAATACTGACACATTACTGTGGAACCTATGTAAATATTGGCACAGTCCCGGAACCCCCTGCAAATACTGACACAGTTACTAGGACCCCCAGTCAATACTGACATACACCCGGTGACCAAATGTAATTAATGACACACTGCTAGAGACCCTCTGTAAATAGTGACACTCTCTCGGGGACCCCCTTTAAATACTGACACGCTCCCGGGGAAACCCTGTAAATACTGCCACACTTCCGGGGACCCCCTGTAAATACTGACACACTCCCAGGAACACCCTGTAAATACTGACACCCTCCCAGGGATCCCCTGTAAATACCGACACACTCACGGGGACCCCCTGTCAATACAGACGCACTCCTCCGGACACCCTGTAAACACTGACACACCCCCGGGGACCCCCTGTAAATATTGACACACCCCCGGGGACCTCCTGTAAATACTGACACACTCCCAGGGACCCCCTGTAAATAGTGACACATTCCCTTGGGACAACCTGTAAATACTGACACACACCCGGGGACCCCCTGTAAATACTGACACACTCCCAGGGACCCCCTGTAAATACTGACACACTCCCGGGGATCCCCTGTAAATACTGACACACTCCCAGGAACCCCCTGTAGATACTGACAGACTCCCAGAGACCCCTAGTAAATACTGACACGCTCCTGGGGACCCCCTGTAAATACTGACACACTCCCAGGGACCCCCTGGAAATACTGACACACTCCCAGGAACCCCCTGTAGATACTGACACACTCCCAGAGACCCCTTGTAAATACTGACACGCTCCTGGGGACCCCCTGTAAATACTGACACACTCCCAGGGACCCCCTGTAAATACTGACACACACCCGGGGACCCCCTGTAAATACTGACACACTCCCGGGGATTCCCTGTAAATACTGACACACTCCCAGGAACCCCCTGTAGATACTGACACACTCCCGGGAATCCCCTGTAAATACTGACACACTCCCAGGAACCCCCGTTAGATACTGACAGACTCCCAGCGACCCCTTGTAAATACTGACACGCTCCTGGGGACCCCCTGTAAATACTGACACACTCCCAGGAACCCCCTGTAGATACTGACACACTCCCGGGGATCCCCTGTAAATACTGACACACTCCCAGGGAGCCCCTGTAGATACTGACACACTCCCGGGGATCCCCTGTAACTACTGACACACTCCCAGGGAGCCCCTGTAAATACTGACACATTCCCGGGGACCCCCTGTAAATACTGACACATTCCCAGGGACCCCCTGTAAATACTGACACACTCCCGGGGATCCCCTGGAAATACTGACAGACTCCCAGGAACCCCCTGTAGATATTGACACACTCCCAGAGACCCCTTGTAAATACTGACACACTCCCAGGGACACCCCATGAATATTGACACACTCCCAGGGACCTCCCGTAAATACTGACAGACTCCCAGGGACCCCCTGTAAATAGTGACACACTCCCGGGGACCCCCTGTAAATACTGACACACTCCCGGGAACTCCCTGTGAATACTGACACACTCCCGGGGACCCCCTGTAAATACTGACTCACCCCAAGGGGACCCCCTGTAAATAGTGACACACTCCCGGGGACCCCCTGTAAATACTGACACACTCCCGGGAACTCCCTGTGAATACTGACACACTCCCGGGGACCCCCTGTAAATACTGACTCACCCCAAGGGGACCCCCTGTAATTATTGACACACTCCCGTGACCGCATGTAAATACTGACACACGCCCGGGGACCCTCTATAAATACTGACACATTACTGTGGAACCTATGTAAATATTGGCACAGTCCCGGAACCCCCTGCAAATACTGACACAGTTACTAGGACCCCCAGTCAATACTGACATACACCCGGTGACCAAATGTAATTAATGACACACTCCTAGAGACCCTCTGTAAATAGTGACACTCTCTCGGGGACCCCCTTTAAATACTGACACGCTCCCGGGGAAACCCTGTAAATACTGCCACACTTCCGGGGACCCCCTGTAAATACTGACACACTCCCAGGGACACCCTGTAAATACTGACACCCTCCCAGGGATCCCCTGTAAATACCGACACACTCACGGGGACCCCCTGTCAATACAGACGCACTCCTCCGGACACCCTGTAAACACTGACACACCCCCGGGGACCCCCTGTAAATATTGACACACCCCCGGCGACCTCCTGTAAATACTGACACACTCCCAGGGACCCCCTGTAAATAGTGACACATTCCCTTGGGACAACCTGTAAATACTGACACACACCCGGGGACCCCCTGTAAATACTGACACACTCCCAGGGACCCCCTGTAAATACTGACACACTCCCGGGGATCCCCTGTAAATACTGACACACTCCCAGGAACCCCCTGTAGATACTGACAGACTCCCAGAGACCCCTAGTAAATACTGACACGCTCCTGGGGACCCCCTGTAAATACTGACACACTCCCAGGGACCCCCTGGAAATACTGACACACTCCCAGGAACCCCCTGTAGATACTGACACACTCCCAGAGACCCCTTGTAAATACTGACACGCTCCTGGGGACCCCCTGTAAATACTGACACACTCCCAGGGACCCCCTGTAAATACTGACACACACCCGGGGACCCCCTGTAAATACTGACACACTCCCGGTGATTCCCTGTAAATACTGACACACTCCCAGGAACCCCCTGTAGATACTGACACACTCCCGGGAATCCCCTGTAAATACTGACACACTCCCAGGAACCCCCTTTAGATACTGACAGACTCCCAGAGACCCCTTGTAAATACTGACACGCTCCTGGGGACCCCCTGTAAATACTGACACACTCCCAGGAACCCCCTGTAGATACTGACACACTCCCGGGGATCCCCTGTAAATACTGACACACTCCCAGGGAGCCCCTGTAAATACTGACACACTCCCGGGGACCCCCTGTAAATACTGACACATTCCCAGGGACCCCCTGTAAATACTGACACACTCCCGGGGATCCCCTGGAAATACTGACACACTCCCAGGAACCCCCTGTAGATACTGACACACTCCCGGGAATCCCCTGTAAATACTGACACACTCCCAGGGAGCCCCTGTAGATACTGACACACTCCCGGGGATCCCCTGTAAATACTGACACACTCCCAGGGAGCCCCTGTAAATACTGACACATTCCCGGGGACCCCCTGTAAATACTGACACATTCCCAGGGACCCCCTGTAAATACTGACACACTCCCGGGGATCCCCTGGAAATACTGACACACTCCCAGGAACCCCCTGTAGATACTGACACACTCCCAGAGACCCCTTGTAAATACTGACACACTCCCAGGGACCCCCTGTAAATACTGACACACTCCCGGGGATCCCCTGGAAATACTGACACACTCCCAGGAACCCCCTGTAGATACTGACACACTCCCAGAGAGCCCCTGTAAATACTGACACATTCCCGGGGACCCCCTGTAAATACTGACACATTCCCAGGGACCCCCTGTAAATACTGACACACTCCCGGGGATCCCCTGGAAATACTGACACACTCCCAGGAACCCCCTGTAGATACTGACACACTCCCAGAGACCCCTTGTAAATACTGACACACTCCCAGGGAGCCCCTGTAAATACTGACACACACCCGGAGACCACCTGTAAATACTGACACACTCTCCCAGCGAGCCCCTGTAAATACTGACACATTCCCTTGACCACCTGTAAATACTAATACTCTTACAGGGAACCCCTGTAAACACTGACACACTCCCGGGGACCCCCTGTAAACACTGACACACCCCTAGGGGACTCCCTGTAATTATTGACACACTCCCGTGACCGCATGTAATACTGATACATGCCCGGGGACCCCCTATAAATACTGACACATTACTGTGGAACCTATGTAAATATTGGCACAGTCCCAGAACCCCCTGTTAACACTGACACACTCCCGGGGACCTCCGTGTAAATACGGACACAATCTCGGGGACCCCCTGTAAATACTGACACACTCCCGGGGACCCCCTGAAAATACTGACACACTCACGGGGACAACCTGTAAACACTGATACACTTCCGGGGACCCCCTGTAAATACTGACACACTCCCGGGGACCCCCTGTAAATACTGACACACTTACTAGGACCCCCAGTCAATACTGACATACACCCGGTGACCAAATGTAATTAATGACACACTCCTAGAGACCCTCTGTAAATACTGCCACACTCCCGGGGACCCCCTGTAAATACTGACACACTCCCAGGGACACCCTGTAAATACTGACACACTCCCGGGGATCCCCTGTAAATACTGACATACTCCCAGGAAACCCCTGTAGATACTGACACACTCCCAGAGACCCCTTGTAAATACTGACACGCTCCTGGGGACCCCCTGTAAATACTGACACACTCCCAGGGACCCCCTGTAAATACTGACACACACCCGGGGACCCCCTGTAAATACTGACACACTCCCGGGGATCCCCTGTAAATACTGACACACTCCCAGGAACCCCCTGTAGATACTGACACACTCCCGGGGATCCCCTGTAAATACTGACACACTCCCAGGGAGCCCCTGTAAATACTGACACACTCCCGGAGAACCCCTGTAAATACTGACACACGCTCCCAGGGACCCCCTGTAAATACTGACACATTCCCATGACCACCTGTAAATACTAACACTCTCACAGGGAACCCCTGTAAACACTGACACACTCCCGGAGACCCCCTTTAAATACTGACACACTCTAGGTAACTTCCTGTAAATACTGATACACTCCTGGGGACCCCCTGTAAACACTGACACACTCCCGGGGACCCCCTGTAAATTATGACACATTCCCATTACCACCTGTAAATACTAACACACTCCCAGGGACCCCCCGTGAATATTGACACACTCCCAGGGACCCCCCGTAAATACTGACACACTCCCAGGGACCCCCTGTAAATAGTGACACAATCCTGGGGACCTCCTGTAAATACTGACACACTCCCGGGAACTCCCTGTGAATACTGACACATTCCCGGGGACCCCCTGTAAATACTGACTCACCCCTAGGGGACTCCCTGTAATTATTGACACACTCCCGTGACCGCATGTAAATACTGATAGACGCCCGGGGACCCCCTATAAATACTGACACATTACTGTGGAACCTATGTAAATATTGGCACATTCCCTTGGGACAACCTGTAAATACTGACACACTCCCGGGGACCCCCTGTAAATACTGACACACTCCCGGGAACCCCCTGGAAATACTGACACACTCCCAGAGACCCCTTGTAAATACTGACACACTCCCAGGGACACCCTGTAAATACTGACACACACCCGGGGACCCCCTGTAAATACTGACACACTCCCGGGGATCCCCTGTAAATACTGACACACTCCCAGGAACCCCCTGTAGATACTGGCACACTCCCGGGGATCCCCTGTAAATACTGACACAGTCCCAGGGAGCCCCTGTAAATACTGACACACTCCCGGAGACCCCCTGTAAATACTGACACACTCTCCCAGGGACCCCCTGTAAATACTGACACACTCCTGGGGACCCCCTGTAAATACTGACACTCCCGGGGACCCCCTGTAAATACTGACACAATCCCGGGGACCCCCTGTAAATACTGACACACTCCCGAGGACCCCCTGTAAACACTGACACACTCCCGGAGACCCTCTGTAAATACTGCCACACTCCCGGGTACTTCCTGTAAATACTGACACACTCCCGGGGACCCCCTGTAAATACAGACACACTCCCTGGAACCCCCTATAAACACTGACACACTCCCGGAGACCCCCTTTAAATATTGACACACTCTAGGTAACTCCCTATAAATACTGACACACTCCCGGGGACCCCCTGGAAACACTGACACACTCCCAGAGACCCCTTGTAAATACTGACACACTTCCAGGGACCCCCTGTAAATACTGACACACACTCGGGGACCCCCTGTAAATACTGACACACTCCCGGGGATCCCCTGTAAATACTGACACACTCCCAGGAACCCCCTGTAGATACTGACACACTCCCGGGGATCCCCTGTAAATACTGACACACTCCCAGGGAGCCCCTGTAAATACTGACACACTCCCGGAGACCCCCTGTAAATACTGACACACTCTCCCAGGGAGCCCCTGTAAATACTGACACACTCCCGGGGACCCCCTGTAAATACTGACACTCCCGGGGACCCCCTGTAAATACTGACACACTCCCGGGGACCCCCTGTAAATACAGACACACTCCCGGGAACCCCCTGTAAACACTGACACACTCCCGGAGACCCCCTTTAAATACTGACACACTCTGAGTAACTCCCTGTAAATACTGACACACTCCCGGGGACCCCCTGTAAATACTGACACACTCCAGTGCAGCCCCTATAAATACTGGCACACCCCCGGAGACTCCCTGTAAATACTGGCACACTCCCGGAGACCCCCTGTAAATACTGGCATACTCCCGGGAACTCCCTGTAAATACTGACACACATAGAAACATAGAAACATAGAAAATAGGTGCAGGAGTAGGCCATTCGGCCCTTCGAGCCTGCACCACCATTCAATGAGTTCATGGCTGAACATGCAACTTCAGTACCCCATTCCTGCTTTCTCGCCATACCCCTGATCCCCCTAGTAGTAAGGACTACATCTAACTCCTTTTTGAATATATTTAGTGAATTGGCCTCAACAACTTTCTGTGGTAGCGAATTCCACAGGTTCACCACTCTCTGGGTGAAGAAGTTTCTCATCATCTCGGTTAGACTGTGACCCCTGGTTCTGGACTTCCCCAACATTGGGAACATTCTTCCTGCATCTAACCTGTCTAAACCCATCAGAATTTTAAACGTTTCTATGAGGTCCCCTCTCATTCTTTTGAACTCCAGTGAATACAAGCCCAGTTGATCCAGTCTTTCTTGATATGTCAGTCCCGCCATCCCGGGAATCAGTCTGGTGAACCTTCGCTGCACTCCCTCAATAGCAAGAATGTCCTTCCTCAAGTTAGGAGACAAAAACTGTACACAATACTACAGGTGTGGCCTCACCAAGGCCCTGTACAACTGTAGTAACACCTCCCTGCCCCTGTACTCAAATCCCCTCGCTATGAAGGCCAACATGCCATTTGCTTTCTTAACCGCCTGCTGTACCTGCATGCCAACCTTCAATGACTGATGTACCATAACACCCAGGTCTCGTTGCACCTCCCCTTTTCCTAATCTGTCACCATTCAGATAATAGTCTGTCTCTCTGTTTTTACCACCAAAGTGGATAACCTCACATTTATCCACATTATGTGCCCAAGTTTCGAGCCGCGCCTAGAACGGCGCTGTCCCGACCTGGACGCCCATTTTTCGCACCACAAAGTGTGCCTAAAAAAAACTTCCAGATTCTCCAGCTCCCTGCAGGTCGTTTGCAGCTTGGCGCAGCGCAGCACGAGCTGTAGGGGGCGGAGCCAGGTCCCTGCGCTGAAAACAGTGCCGGGACCTCTGCACATGCGCGCTGCAGTGGGCGCACATGTGCAGTAGCTCCAGGCGCCCAAAACTGTGTGGGAGGGGCCCAAAGCACGCAGCCCCTAGCCCTGGCCCAATGGCCTCACTGGGGCTGCGTGAATAAGGCTCCTCCCACGGCCAGCTCCTGCTTCCTCCCGACTCGACTCGACTCCCGCTTCCCCACCCCCCCCCCCCGGACCGGACCCAACCCGACCCCCCGGACTGGACCCGACTCGACTCCCGCTTCCCCCTCTCCCCCCCGCCCCCCCGCCTCCGGACCGGACCCGACACCGACACCGACCCGACTCCCGCTTCCCCACCCCCCCCCCGACTGGACCCGACCTGACCTCCCTTTCCCCAACCTGACCTCCCTCTCCCTCCCTCCCCCCGACCCGAACCGAACCGACCTCCCTCCAACCACCCCCCCGACCCCGATCCGTGCTCCCGACTCCGACCCGCGCTCCCCCCAACGCGACCCGCGATCCCGACCCGACCCAACGCCACCTACCTGTAAATCTGGTGCTGGGGTCGGGCCCTGCCCGAAGTCTTGGGCCCTGCCCGAAGTCTCGGGCCCGGCCCGTTCAGCCTCCCTCCCCCTTCTCCTTTCCCCCCCCATTTCCTTTCCCCCCCATCTCCTCTCCCCCCCCATCTCCTTTCCCCCCTTCTCCTTTCCCCCCCTTTTTCTTTCCCCCCCCATCTCCTTTCCCCCCGCCCCCCCTAGTGTGTCTATTTCAGTGTCTCTATCTATCTGTCTGTCTGTCTGTGTGTCTCTCATTCTCTGTCTGTCAGTGTCTGTGTTTCTGACAGCGAGGGGAGGGGTAGGAGGGGGGTAGAGGGAGAGAGGGGGGAGCAGAGGGAGGGAAGGGGGAGGGATGGGGGAGAAGAGGGTGACGGGGGAGGGGTGAGAAGGGGGAGGGGGGAGGAGGAAAAGGGGGGGGAAGAAAAAGGGGGCTCCCGATGCGGCAGTCGGGAAGTAGAAAATGTTTTATTTATTGATTTAAAAAAAAATTATTTCTTATTAATTTTTTTTGATTGATTTATTGGTTGATATATTGATGCTTTTATCATTTATTATTGATGATGGCTCTTTATTTGTAAAACTGAAGTGTTTAATGTTTGTAAACTTCCCTTTAAACGCCACCTCCCCCATTCCCTACGCCTGATTTGTAACCTACGCCTGATTTTCTAAAGTGTAGACAAGGTTTTTTCGAGCGTACAAAAATCTTCACTTACTCCATTCTAAGTTAGTTTGGAGTAAGTTTTCACTGACGAAACTTTGAAACCAGGCGTGAGTGGCCGGACACGCCCCCTTTTGAAAAAATAATTCTGTTCCAAAGTGAAACTGTTCGAACTGACTAGAACTTGAGCAAACTAAATGGCGAGAATTCCAATTTCTAAGATACTCCGTTCTACACCAGTTGCTCCTAAAAATCAGGAGCAAATCATGGCAAAACTTGGGGCCTATACTTCATCTGCCATGCATTTGCCCACTCACCTAACCTATCCAAGTCACTCTGCAGCCTCATAGCATCCTCCTCGCAGCTCACACTGCCACCCAACTTAGTGTCATCCGCAAATTTGGAGATACTACATTTAATCCCCTCGTCTAAATCATTAATGTACAATGTAAACAGCTGGGGCCCAGCACAGAACCTTGCGGTACCCCACTAGTCACTGCTTGCCATTCTGAAAAGTACACATTTACTCCAACTCTTTGCTTCCTATTTGCTTCCTGTCTCAATCCACGTCAGCACACAATCCCCAATCCCATGTGCTTTAACTTTGCACATTAATCTCTTGTGTGGGACCTTGTCAAAAGCCTTCTGAAAGTCCAAATACACCACACACACTCCCGGGAACTCCCAGTAAATACTGACACACTCTCCCAGAGACTCTCTTCAAATACTGGCACACTTCCAGAGACCCCCTGTAAATGCTGGCACACTCCCAGGGACCCCCGTAAATACTGACACACTCCCAGGGACCCCCTGTAAATACTGACACGCTCCCGTGGACCCCCTGTAAATACTGACACACTCCCGGGAACTCCCTTTAAATACGGACACACTCCCGGGGACCCCCTGTAAATACTGACACGCTCCCGGGGACCCCCTGTAAATACTGACACACTCCCGGAGATCCTCTGTAAATACTGACACACTCCCAGGAACCCCCTGTATATACTGACACACTCCCAGAGACCCCCTGTAAATGCTGGCACAATCCCGGGAACTCCCTTTAAATACTGACATACTCCCAGGAACTCCCTGTAAATACTGACACACTCCCGGGGATCCCCTGTAAATACTGACACACTCCCGGGGACCCACTGTAAATACTGACACACTCCCGGGGACCCCCTGTATATACTGACACACTCCCAGAGACCCCCTGTAAATGCTGGCACAATCCCGGGAACTCCCTTTAAATACGGACAAACTCCCGGGAACTCCCTGTAAATACTGACACACTCCCGGGGACCCCCTGTAAATACTGACACACTCCCAGGGACCCCCTGTAAATACTGACACACTCCCAGGGACCCCTGTAAATACTGACACACTCCTGGGGACCCCCTGTAAATACTGACACACTCCCGGGGACACCCTGTAAATACTGACACACTCTCCCAGAGACTCCCTGTAAATACTGACACACTCCCAGAGACTCCCTGTAAACACTGACACACTCCTGGGGACCCCCTGTAGATACTGGCACACTCCCAGGGACCGCCTGTAAATACTGACACACTCCTGGGGACCCCCTGTAAATACTGACACACTCCTGGCGACCCCCTGTAAACACTGACACACTCTCGGGGAGCCCCTGTAAATACTGACACACTCTCAGGGACCCCCTGTAAATACTGACACACTCCCGGGGACCCCCTGTAGATACTGGCACACTCCCAGGGACCGCCTGTAAATACTGACACACTCCTGGGGACCCCCTGTAAATACTGACACACTCCTGGCGACCCCCTGTAAACACTGACACACTCCCGGGGAGCCCCTGTAATTACTGACACACTCCCAGGGACCCCCTGTAATCACTGACACACTCCCGGGGACCCCCTGTAAATACTGCCACACTCCCGGAGACCCCCTGTAAACACTGACATAAGAACATAAAAATTAGGAACAGGAATAGGCTATCTAGCCCCTCGAGCCTGCTCCGCCATTCAATAAGATCATGGCTGATCTGGCCGTGGACTCAGCTCCACTTATCCGCCCACTCCCCATAACCCTTAATTCCCATATTGGTTAAAAATCTATCTATCTGTGACTTGAATACATTCAATCAGCTAGCCTCAACTGCTTCCTTGGGCAGAGAATTTCACAGATTCATAACCCTCTGGGAGAAGAAATTCCTTCTCAACTCGGTTTTAAATTGGCTCCCTCGTATTTTGAGGCTGTGCCCCCTAGTTCTAGTCTCCCCGACCAGTGGAAACAACCTCTCTGCCTCTATCTTGTCTATCCCTTTCATTACTTTAAATGTTTCTATAAGATCACCCCTCATCCTTCTGAACTCCAACGAGTAAAGACCCAGTCTACTCAATCTATCATCATAAGGTAACCCCCTCATCTCTGGAATCAGCCTATGAATCGTCTCTGTACCCCCTCCAAAGCTAGTATAGCCTTCCTTAAGTAAGGTGACCAAAACTGCACGCAGTACTCCAGGTGCGGCCTCACCAATACTCTATACAGTTGCAGAAGGACCTCCCTGCTTTTGTACTCCATCCTTCTCGCAATGAAGGCCAACATTCCATTCGCCTTCCTGATTACCTGCTGCACCTGCAAACTAACTTTTTGGGATTCATGCACAAGGAGCCCCAGGTTCCTCTGCACCGCAGCACGTTGTAATTTCTCCCCATTCAAATAATATTCCCTTTTACTGTTTTTTTCCCCAAGGTGGATGACCTCACACTTTCCGACATTGTATTCCATCTGCCAAACCTTGGCCCATTCGTTTAACCTATCTAAATCTCTTTGTCCTCTACACAACCCGCTTTCTCACTAATCTTTGTGTCATCTGCAAATTGTGTTACACTACACTCTGTCCCCTCTTCCAGGTCATCTATGTATATTGTAAACAGTTGTGGTCCCAGCACCGATCCCTGTGGCACACCACTAACCACTGATTTCCAACCCGAAAAGGACCCATTTATCCTGACTCTCTGCTTTCTGTTAGCCAGCCAATTCTCTATCCATGCTAATACATTTCCTCTGACTCTGCGTACCTTTATCTTCTGCAGTAACCTTTTGTGTGGCACCTTATCGAATGCCTTTTGAAATTCTAAATACACCGCATCCATCGGTACACCTCTATCCACCATGCTCGTTATATCCTCAAAGAATTCCAGTCGATTAGTTAAACATGATTTCCCCTTCATGAATCCATGCTGCGTCTGCTTGATTGCACTATTCCTATCTAGATGTCCCGCTATTTCTTCCTTAATGATAGCTTCAAGCATTTTCCCCACTACAGATGTTAAACTAACCGGCCTATAGTTACCTGCCTTTTGTCTGCCCCCTTTTTTAAACAGAGGCGTTACATTAGCTGCTTTCCAATCCGCTGGTACCTCCCCAGAGTCCAGAGAATTTTGCTAGATTATAACGAATGCATCTGCTATAACTTCCGCCATCTCTTTTAATACCCTGGGATGCATTTCATCAGGACCAGGGGACTTGTCTACCTTGAGTCCCATTAGCCTGTCCAGCACTACCCCCCTAGTGGTAGTGATTGTCTCAAGGTCCTCCCTTCCCACATTCCTGTGACCAGCAATTTTTGGCATGGTTTTTGTGTCTTCCACTGTGAAGACCGAAACAAAATAATTGTTTAAGGTCTCAGCCATTTCCACATTTCCCATTATTAAATCCCCCTTCTCATCTTCTAAGGGACCAACATTTACTTTCGTCACTCTTTTCCGTTTTATATATCTGTAAAAGCTTTTACTATCCGTTTTTATGTTTTGCGCAAGTTTACCTTCGTAATCTATCTTTCCTTTCTTTATTGCTTTCTTAGTCATTCTTTGCTGTTGTTTAAAATTTTCCCAATCTTCTATTTTCCCACTAACCTTGGCCACCTTATACGCATTGGTTTTTAATTTGATACTCTCCTTTATTTCCTTGGTTACCCACGGCTGGTTATCCCTTCTCTTACCGTCCTTCTTTTTCACTGGATTATATTTTTGTTGAGCACTATGAAAGAGCTCCTTAAAAGTCCTCCACTGTTCCTCAATTGTGCCACCACAATTGTGTCTGTGTTTCCAGTCTACTTTAGCCAACTCTGCCCTCATCCCACTGTAGTCCCCTTTGTTTAAGCATAGTACGCTCGTTTGAGACACAACTTCCTCACCCTCAATCTATATTACAAATTCAACCATACTGTGATCACTCATTCCGAGAGGATCTTTTACTAGGAGATCGTTTATTATTCCTGTCTCATTACACAGGACCAGATCTAAGATAGCTTGCTCCCTTGTAGGTTCTGTAACATACTGTTCTAAGAAACAATCCCGTATGCATTCTATGAATCCCTCCTCCAGGCTACCCCGTGAGATTTGATTTGACCAATCGATATGTAGGTTAAAATCCCCCATGATTACTGCCGTTCATTTTTCACATGCCTCTATTATTCCCTTGATTATTGCCCGCCCCACCGTGAAGTTATTATTTAGGGGCCTATAAACTACGCCCACCAGTGACTTATTCCCCTTACTATCTCTAATCTCCACCCACAATGATTCAACATTTTGTCCATTAGAGCCAATATCGTCTCTCACAACTGCCCTGATATCATCCTTTATTAACAGAGCTACCCCACCTCCTTTCCCTTCTTGTCTATCTTTCTGAATCGTCAGCTACCTCTGTATGTTTAATTCCCAGTCTTGGCCACCCTGCAACCACGTTTCTGTAATGGCCACCAAATCATACCCATTTGTAATGATTTGTGCCGTCAACTCATTTACTTTATTTTGAACGCTGCGTGCGTTTAGGTAGAGTGTTTTAATACTAGTTTTTAAACCATGATTTTTAGTTTTGACCCCTCCAGCAGCCCCTTTATATTCAGTGGCCCTTTTTTTTTTGCCTTGGGTTTCTCTGCCCTCCACTTTTACTCATCTCCTTTCTGTCTTTTGCTTTTGTCTCCTTTTTGTTTCCCTCTGTCTCCCTGCATTGGTTCCCATCCCCCTGCCATATTAGTTTAACTCCTCCCCAACAGCACTAGCAAACACTCCCCCTAGGACATTGGTTCCGGTCCTGCCCAGGTGCAGACCGTCCGGTTTGTACTGGTCCCACCTCCCCCAGAACCGGTTCCAATGCCCCAGGAATTTGAATCCCTCTCTGCTGCACCACTGCTCAAGCCACGTATTCATCTGCGCTATCCTGCGATTCCTACTCTGACTAGCACGTGGCACTGGTAGCAATCCCGAGATTACAACTTTTGAGGTCCTACTTTTTAATTTAGCTCCTAGCTCCTTAGATTCGTCTCGTATGACCTCATCCCTTTTTTTACCTATATCGTTGGTACCAATGTGCACCACGACAACTGGCTGTTCACCCTCCCTTTTCAGAATGTCCTGCACCCACTCTGAGACATCCTTGACCCTTGCACCAGGGACACACTACTGGATGTTGTAAGGCTGTCTTGCTCTTTTCGCTTCGTTGCTTTAAACATCCAATTACGCACACACTCAGTTGTAGTAAAGGCAGGATTGGGTCTTTTATTTAGACATTCATACTAAACAAACCCAGTATGGAAGTTACTGACATACTTCACAAAGGCAGCTCTCTAGCTTGCCCGGAGTTCTGTGGCTGCTTGTGACACACCTTTCAAGATTCCAGTGTGTGAACAGTCCGTGTGTGTGTGACAAAAATCAGTTCCATCTCTTATACCTAAAAAGCCTTTGAACCTTTATTTGTTTGCATAGTACATTTACACAATTAACATGCAGACAATGTAGGATTAAAAATGGCATTGTCCTGAAATCGTGGCTGATTACTTTCTGAATCGTTTAACATACAGACAATGTAATCAAATGATTATTCACATAGTAACAAGGTACATCACCATCATAGGCAGTCCCTCTAATCGAGGATGACTTGCTTCCAGATCAAAAAGTTCACAGGTGTTTCAATGATGGATCTAAAATTCCAGGTCCGACTAAATCCTGAAGGATGGAAGATGCCTGTGTGTGGATTTATTTAATGTGTGGTGACCGTTGCACACCAGCCACCACACATGCTTGACAGAGCGAGGTCTTGGCCCAGTAGCAAGGATTAACCAGGACGACTGGAGACCTGCTCTGCTGCACGGACCGAGTGCACACATATCGCAGTGTGGGCCGGCCCGAGCTGCCCCTGGGCCCCGACCCCATGCCTCTCCTGGGCCCCGATCACGTCCCTCTACAGTCTCTCGCCGCTCCTTCGTCCTGACCTCGCCGCTCCTGCTGTACCTGTCTACGCTCCAATTACCGACCTGGACCTTGGTGACATCCCTTTTCACTGCCATTGTTCTCCTGTTTCAGCACGTGCTGCTCCCTGGAGTGGTACACTGCCACGCCGCTCCTTCCACTCCCCGGCTTGCTCTGATGGTGCTCGCAGGCCGGAGGCGCACAGACTGCTGGGCCAGGCTGCCACGCCGCTCCTTCCACTCCCCGGCCTGCTCCGATGGTGCTCGCTGGCCGGAGGCACACAGACTGCTGGGCCAGGCTGCCACACTGCTCCCCCTGCTCCCCGGCCTGCTCCGATGGTGCTCGCAGGCCGGAGGCGCACAGACTGCTGGGCCAGGCTGCCACACTGCTCCCCGGCCTGCTCTGATGGTGCTCGCAGGCAGGAGGCGCACAGACTGCTGGGCCAGGCTGCCACACTGCTCCCCCTGCTCCCCGGCCTGCTCCGGTGGTGCTCGCAGGCCGGGAGCGCACAGACCGCTGGGCCAGGCTGCCACACTGCTCCCCCTGCTCCCCGGCCTGCTCCGGTGGTGCTCGCAGGCCGGGGGCGCACAGACTGCTGGGCCAGGCTGCCACACTGCTCCTTGTGCTCCCCGGCCTGCTCCGGTGGTTCTCGCAGGCCGGAGGCGCACAGACTGCTGGACCAGGCTGCCACACTGCTCCCCCTGCTCCCCGGCCTGCATAGTATCAATTTCATGCTGTTTACATTCAGAAATGTAAACTCCCAATCGGTGTCTTCGACCAAGTCTGTTGCCCTCGGCAAGGTTTTTCACAATTGTCTCTGCTTTATGGGAGAAGTGCAACAACATAGAGTAAAGGATGACAGAAATGCTGAATAGTCAGTCGAGAGACCCAGTCCTTCTCTCAGTTCACCCTTCGGAACTGCTATCATTTCCTCTCTCGACATTTGCAACAATCCAACTTCTATTTCACATCCTTTAAGATCATGTTTATAACTCCCACATTTGAGCGTTTCACTGAACATCTCATCAGTTCTGAGACAGCCCATTCCTGCAGAAACTTTAAATGCTTCTAAACAAGCTTCTCCCACTGCTTCCATCTCTGACTGTTCAGTAACTGCTCCTCGTGTATCTGGGGTGTTGGGGAACTGTCTCTGAAGAGGGGAATCCCCTTCCTCCAGGAGCACCTTCATTTGTCCAGCAGACCCTGTGTCCATTACCCACTGCCCGTCCACAGAAGCCTCGATAAGGGTATGGCCATCCCTATCCTGAAGTAAGGGTCTGAAAGAAACGACGTGTGTGGTTGAGGCGCGGCATCCCGATCGCAATTCCCCCTCACCTGCAGAATCTACCCCCGACCTCAGCAACTGAACCGAGGTATCATTCCTGTCTGTGACTCCAGCTTCTCTTTCCTCATTCTTCAACTTTTCTTTTAACTTTTCTAATTCTTTGGCCAGTCTATCTCTGTCCTCTATCAACTGACGGGTCTGGATCCAGGCACCATCTGGTCTTGCTCCTTTTATGCGACTCCTCGCGGGATTCATCCACTCCGGCCCTTCTGCCTTCCATCGCTGTAACCCCGGTCTCACTTCCATGACTGAGATTCCTGCAGCTCTCTGACACAAGCTTTCTACCCTCGCCAACCATTTACCAAAACCATCGTCCCCGCCCCAGGCAACTACTTCCAGAACGACTGAAGGGGTTAGGAGAGTCAAAATGGTCTCTATGTGTATCATCGCCGTAATGACTGATATCAATCCAATTACTTCCCAAACTTTTACATAACTGGAATATATGTTCCCCCGCTTCCCTGGGTCCTTCCCCTGGTGTCATGTATCTCACACTACTGTACATAACTGTATCTTACCATGCTATACATGACTGCAACTATAGATGACCTGTAACCACAAGCTTACCTTACCACCAGGGGTACACTTGCAGGAGACACTGGATATCTGTCCCAGACAGGTATATAAGGACAGGTCTCAGGCAAGTGTGGCATTCGAGAGCTGTGAAATAAAGGTGCAGGTCCAGAGTGACCTTGACTTCACTACATGCCTCGTGTGAATCTGTACTGAGGGGACAGGACTTTACAGTGGTGACGAGTTACGGGATTACAGAATCCACAGAATAGTGAACAACGGCTCAGCTGAAAAATACAATGCTGGAGATAATTGGGAGGACTTTATAGAAAGGCTCCAGCAAAGCTTTGTAACCAAAGACTGGTTAGGCGACGACAAGGCAGACAAGAGAAGAGCCCATCTCTTGACCAGCTGTAGCTCGAAAACTTACGCTTTAATGAAGGACCTGCTGGCACCCGAGAAACCAGCAAGCAAGTCGTTTGAAGAGTTGAGCACACTGGTAAAAGACCACATGAAGCCAGCAAGCAGCCTACACATGGCCAGACACAGGTTCTACAACTACAGACGCTGTGTGGGCCAGAGCATACCCGACTTCGTGGCAGAACTTCGGAGGTTGGCTAGCTTATGTGAGTTCTACGATGAACTAAGGAAAGAAGTACTGAGAGACTTTTTTATTGAACGCATAGGCCACACAGGCATATTCCGAAAGCTCATAGAAACCAAGAACTTGACCCTAGAGGCAGCAGCACTGGTTGCACAGACATTCTTGGCAGGAGAAGAAGAAACGAGGTTGATCTACACTGCGGGTACGACAACTAACGAAACATCGGAACAAGGGTTCACAGCGTGAAACAAGCTGCTACCCCCACAAACAGACAAAGGCAGGAGAGCAGGCCCTCAACAGCAGGCAGTGATGCCAGAAGCCATCAAGGGCCACATGAACAGCCGTTCACACCTTATCAACCCACAATGCAAGCAATCAACTACAAACTGAGAGAAGCTCAAGAGAAATCAGCCAGACACAGCTCATTCTTTGGAAACAATGGAAGTGGTCTGTGCTGGAGATGTGGAGGAAGGCACTCATCAAGGGGGTGTCGATTTCAGCATGCTGTTTGCAGAAACTGTGACCATACAGGGCATCTGGCCCACATGTGCAGAAAAACGGCAGCTCGGCTGGTATACGAATCGGAAGGGTCGAAAAGTGGACCAGAAGAAGATGGGGACGGTACCCGGGACACCGATGTGCAGCGGGTCAACACGATCAATGGCTACTGATCCTACAACAAGACGCCTCCAATAATGATGAGGGTCCTACTCAACGGGAGCGAGTCAATCTCTCATGAGCGCTCAACAATTTGAACAACTGTGGCCGCACAAAAGAGACAGACCAAAACTCACAAGGGTCGACACCAAACTAAGGACCTATACCAAAGAAATCGTCCCAGTTCTCGTCAGCGCCATGCTCTCAGTCACACACAAAGGGACAGTGAACCGACTTCCCCTGTGGATTGTCCCCGGAGATCTCCCAGCACTGCTGGGGAGAAGCTGGCTGGCAAAACTAAACTTGAAATGGGATGATGTTCACGCCATGTCATCAGAGGAACGGACCTCCTGCTCAACAGTTCTAAGTCGATTTGAACATCTCTTTCAGCCAGGTGTGGGCACCTTCAAAGGGGCTAAATTCAAACTCTACATAACACAGGATGTTAGACCGGTCCATCACAAGGCTAGAGCTGTGCCCTATGTGATGAGGGAAAAGATTGAACATGAACTGGGCAGGCTTTTGCGGGAAGGCATTATCTCACCCGTGGAATTTAGCGACTGGGCAAGTCCCATCGTCCCAGTCATGAAGCCTGATGGATCCGTATGAATCTGTGGGGACTACAAATCTACCATAAACAGAGTCTCCCTACAGGACCAATACCCGCTGCCCAGAGCGGAGGACTTATTTGCCACATTGGCTAGAGGAAAGCTTTTCTCAAAACTAGATCTCACATCTGCATATATGACGCAAGAATTGACCGAGGAGTCCAAGCTACTCACCGCCATCAACACACATCGAGGCCTTTTCATGAACAATCGATGCCCATTCGGCATCAGGTCGGCAGCTGCCATATTCCAGCGCAACATGGAGAGTCTGCTCAAGTCCATCCCGAGGACTGTTGTATTTCAAGACAACATACTTATCACGGGCAGGGACACTGACTCCCATCTCCGTAATTTGGAGGAAGTACTAAAGCGGTTTTGGTTCGGGTAGGCCTAAGAGTTTAGAAATCCAAGTGCCTGTTTCTCGCACCCGAGGTTGAATTTTTGGGCAGATGGATTGCCACTGATTGAATCCGCCCAACAGAGTCCAAAACTGAAGCAATTCACCTGGCACTGTCGAAATCTCGACCTCCGAAAAGAATGACTCCGACACTTACAGCTCCGGTAGAAGTTTCCTTTTTAATTTACTTGCTCGCAAGGGGTAGGTTTCACTCAGTCAAGGGCTAAATGAACACCTCCGCAATGGTTCAGTTTAACAAGATATTTATACAATAAAACCCAAGTTCTGGCCTCTCCCTGTGTATTGCTCTGTCTCACAGTCAGTGAATACAGATAAAGAGTTAATTACTATATCCTGGTCCTGACATGGTGTCAAGATATTTCCTTTTGTCAGGGTTATCAGAAAGCCAAACGGCCATTACTCCATGAGTCATAGGTAATGGGCTATCACCTGTCTTGTATTGTGTCAGGATTATCCAATTTCCTGGTCAGTTTACCTGTTTGCTTCAAATGGATGAGGTAAAGGAAAGAGATAATGGCTAGAAGATAAGGGTGGGGTGACATGGAACTCCTGTAGTGTAGACAATAGGAGAGCACCATGGTGGGGTTACTTGTCTCAGCATGACTTGTCTCCTAGCTGTCTGATAACCATCAGCCATCTAACAGCAGGTTTAGCTGTTTATGCAAGCTGGCTGCTAAAATGTAGAAAGTTCTGGAAGGGCCAGGACTCCATTTTAAATCAAAAGGAACACAAATACCGTATGGTATCAGCTTAGATAAAAATACATTTCCACATTCCCCCATTTTGTCCTTCACAAGGACAACTCAATCCATTCTGATCTTGTACAGTCTCTCCATTTCCATTTCTTTAGTTTCATTACTCACTTGGCATATTATACCTTCAGGATTTCTTGTTCTGGGAGTAATGCTTAGGAAGGGAGGCTGATGGTTATTATCATAATTGGGCTGGTACCATCCCTGGAAGGCTGTGAGTTTATACCCTGCCGACTTCCATTCTGTTTGCTCCTTCATTTCTGGCCCCTTAGTTAGTTTTGTCCTATTTTGCACTGTCAACCATTCTACCATTTCTGATTCGTTAAAGGGGACAGATCTCAGGTGAATACCCCCCCTGGAGTGGACAGGTACATGGGAACATATCCAACAACTCGACAAGTTTCTTTCTTGAGCATACCTATGACTCAGTGCCATAAATACGTTTACGTGCAATTCCCTTCGGTAGTGGGTCTGTACCCCTGGTGTAATCAATAATGTGAAGTAAAACCCTGTCAAGCCCAGCACCATCAGTCCCCATAGTCCATACAGTTCCTTATTCAGTCTTCCTTTTTCTGTTCCTCTGATTCCTTCGTCCCTTCCTCCTGGTCGGGTGCCCGTTTGCAATAGGATGCGTGGATCCATGTTGGTCTTTCCTTTACCTTGATTGCAGTATCGGTCGCCAGCAAGACCTGGTATGGTCCTTCGAATCTTGGCTGTAGACTGCTTTTCCTTTTAAAAATCTTGATGTAAACGAATTCCCCTGGCTCCAGGTTATGACACTTCCCTTCCGCTGGCTTGACTTGAGCTTCCTTTACCTGTGAATGAAAGCTGGAAATACATTTGGTTAGTGCAATACAATAATTCAACATATTTTCCTCCATTTTGTGGATGTCCATCTGTTTTGCAGTAAATGGTGCTGTAAAAGGTAGTCGTTGGGGACGTCCCATAACTATCTCATGCGGTGACAGGCCTGTTGTTCTGTTGGTTGCAGATCGCATTACCATCAAAGCTAAGGGCAGCAGTTCTGTCCATTTCAGTCCAGTGTCATTGCATAGTTTTGCCAGCTTATTTTTAAGCATTCCATTATATCTTTCAACAAGTCCAGCTGATTGTGGATGATAACTGCAATGAAAACGTTGATTAATCTGTAAAGCTTTACACATTTCTCTTATAACAGTTCCCGTGAAATGTGACCCGTTATCACTGGAAAGCTTAGCAGGGATTCCAAAGCGCGGTACAATTTCTTTTAACAAACATTTAGCAACAGTAGTGGCATCGGCCTTTTTACATGGAAAGGCTTCAATCCATCTAGAGAACACATCTACAATAACTAATACATACTTGAATCCCATACACATAGGTAATTCAATAAAATCCATTTGTAAATGTACAAAAGGCCCGACTGGATTTGGGTGGGAGGCAGATTCTACTTTTTCCGTCTTACCCGGATTCATTGTCTGACAGGTAACACAATTTTCACAGATTTGTTTTGCAATTGCCGAAATACCTGGTGCATACCAAGTTGCCAAAATATAATCTGCCAATCCCCCTTTGCCTGCATGTGTGAATGTATGAACACATCGGGCAATCCATGGAAGTAAGGATCTAGGGGCCACCACGCGGCCGTCATGGTGAACCCATATTCCTTCTGGATTTTTATAACATTGATCCTTCGTCCAGGTCACCACCTCCTCCATACTGGCCTGTGTCTGAAAGGCCAGCACGTCATTAATAGTGGGTGGCGGGTCTGAGCAATTATTTTTCCTTAGTGGGAACAATGACACCTGCATCCCCCCTTTCGACAGAACTGCTGACTTAGCTGCATTATCAGCTCTGGCATTCCCAAGTGCCACCTCATTCGACTGGCCTGTATGTGCTTGGCATTTGATAATGGCAAGTTTTAAGGGGCATTGAATGGCTCGCAGGAGATTTTCCACTTGTTCTGCATTTTTGATAGGGGTTCCTGAAGAAGTCAGGTACCCGCGAATCTTCCAAATTTGTCCATAGTCATGTGATACCCCAAAAGCATACCTGGAGTCAGTGTAGATATTAACTGTGTGTCCTTCAGCCAGAATACAGGCTCGAGTTAACGCAAACAATTCGGCTTGTTGGGCTGAAAAGGAGTCTGGAAGAGAGGCTGTTTCGACAACATTAAACTGAGTTACAATTGCATAAGCCGCTCTAGGTTGGCACCTATCATTTCGTAAGGCTGATCCGTCAACATAGTACACTAGATCAGGGTTACACATTGGTACATCTGTTAGATTGATACGTGGTTTAGTCACTAATTTGGTTACCATTTCACATGAATGGGGTTCGCCGTCGTCTTCCGTGGGGAGTAGAGTGGCTGGATTTAAGGTAGTGCATCTTTTGATGATAAGATTCAGATTTGATAACAGTTCGACCTCGTATTTAGTGGTTCTTGCGGAGGTTAGGTGTTGGGTGGCACATTTAGTAAGTAAAATCTCGACAGAGTGTGGGATATACAAAATGGTCTGATGATTTAGAGTTATTGTCTGAGCCTGTTGCATAGCATAATAAGCTGCTGCCAACGAAGGAAGACATCCCGATAGTCCGCGTCCCACTGGGTCTAGTTGGGTACTGAAATATGCTACCGGTCGCTGCCTGTCCCCATGTAACTGAGTCAAAACAGATTGTGCAAAACCCGACTTGTGATGCACAAATAAGTTGAATAGCTTAGTGTAATCTGGTAATCCCAAGGCTGGTGCTGAAGTGAGGGACTGCTTAAGATTCTGGAAAGCATTCCGGGATACTTCATTCCACATCCTTTAAGCATTGTGAGAATATTTGTGTGGGCTTCTGAACTGGACAAATCTGTGTGTTACACGGACTTCTCATTTATGCTTATGGTGATTCACAGATCACAGAATGTAAAGTACTTGTTTTCTAATTTTATTAAAAGGCTTCCAAACCCAAGATTTTTCCAATACACCCAAAATGTTGATCAAGAGATTACCTGAAATATCTCAAAATCCCAATTCAACTATTGTACTGTCACTCTTTATCAAAAAAAATCCTCTTACTGAGCTAGAAGCTTTTGTACCAAGAATTTACACCAAGGACAATGAGAGTGTACTCCCCCAGCCTGCACCTCGAGAGACCCACAAAGGCTTTTTAAAAAAAAAGGCATTACAACTTTTAACCACCGGGACCATGTCTCAACAAACCTATCCTTTGTGCATTTCCTAGCTCCGTAACCTCTCATCCGAATAAATCCACACGGAATGTCTCAGAACTGCGCGCCTTTCTCGGGCTGCTCAATTACTTTGGGAACTTTATGCAGAACTTAAGCACGCTGCTGGAGCCTCTCCACGTGCTACTCAGGAAGGGGTGCGATTGGTTTTGGAGGGACACCCAGGAACGTGCCTTCAACAAGGCACGCAACCTTCTGTGTTCCAACAGTGTTTTGGCTTTCTTTGATCCAGGAAAAAAGCTGGTTCTTACATGTGATGCGTCAGCGTACGGGGTTGGGTGTGTTTTACAACATGTCAATAGTGCGAGTAAATTACAACCCATAGCTTATGCCTCCAGGCCACTTTTGCGGGCGGAGCGCGGGTACGGAATGATGGAGAAGGAGGCGCTCGCGTGTGTGTACGGGGTCAAAAAGATGCACCAATACCTTTTCGGGGCCAAGTTCACGTTAGAAATCGATCACAAGCCCCTCACGTCCCAGCTATCTGAGAGCAAGGCAATAAACGGCAATGCCTTGGTGCGCATTCAACAGTGGGCACTCATGCTAGCCTCTTACGATTACACCATAAGGCACAGACCAGGCACAGACAACTGTGCCGACATGCTTAGCAGGCTACCCCTGGTGACCACAGAAGGGTCTGACGAACAGGACTATGAGATAGTCATGGCAATCAATGCCTTTGAGTCCACAGGTTCACCCATGACGGCTCACCAAATCAGAGCCTGGACGACCAGTGACCCCACGTTATCCCGAGTAAAAAGATGTGTCTTAACTGGTGACTAGGCAGAGGCTCGCGATGCCTGCCCCGAGGAGATCAAACCCTCCCATAGGCGCATGCATGAGCTGTCACTACAAGCAGACTGCCTGATGTGGGGCAGCCGAGTAGTTATGCCTCTGCGAGGCAGAGAGGCATTTGTCCGGGAGCTCCACCGCGAGCACTCGGGATCATTCTCATGAAGGCCATAGCCAGATCCCACGTCTGGTGGCCTGGCATTGACGCGGACTTGGAGCTCTGCTTCCGACGGTACACCATTTGTGTCCAACTCAGTAATGCCCCCAGGGAGGCCCCCCTGAACCCCTGACCCTGGCCCACCAAACCGTGGTCGCGGGTGCACATAGACTACATGGGCCCATTCATGGGCAAAATGTTCCTCGTAGTTGTAGATGCATTTTCAAAGTGGATCGAATGCACGATCTTAAACTCGAGCACCACCTCCACCACTGTGGAGAGCCTTGGAACCATGTTCGCAACACACGGCATTCCTGACGTATTGGTCAGTGATAATGGTCCGTGCTTCACCAGCACAGAATTCCAAGATTTCATGAGTGACCACAGCATAAATCACGTTAGGACGACACCGTTCAAGCTGGCCTCCAATGGCCAGGTGGAGCGAGCAGTGCAGATCATTAAACAAGGCATGCTCAAAATTCAAGGTCCCACGCTGCAGGGCCGCCTGTCGTGACTGCTGCTGGCATACAGATCTCATCCGCATTCATTGACTGGAGTTCCCCCCGCGCAACTATTGATGAAACACACCTTAAAGACAAGACTCTCATTAATCCTCCCAGACATGCATGAAATTGTTGAGGCAAAGCGCTGTAAGCTAACTGAGTACCATGACCGAAATTCGAGGGGGAGGTGGAATGAGATAGGGGACAAAGTGTTTGTGATAAAATATGGCAGGAGTCCCAAATGGCTTGCAGGGACAGTAACAGGCAAGGAAGGAAACAGGCTACTGGTGATACAAATAGACAATGGCCAAACCTGCCGGAGGCATGTAGACTAAGTCATAGAAACATAGAAACATAAAAAATAGGTGCAGGAGTAGGCAATTCGGCACTTCGAGCCTGCACCACCATTCAATGAGTTCATGGCTGAACATGCAACTTCAGTACCCCATTCATGCTTTCTCACCATACCCCTTGATCCCCCTAGTAGTAAGGACTACATCCAACTCCTTTTTGAATATATTTAGTGAATTGACCTCAACAACTTTCTGTGGTAGAGAATTCCACAGGTTCACCAATCTCTGGGTGAAGAAGTTTCTCCTCATCTCGGTCCTAAATGGCTTACCCCTTAGCCTTAGACTGTGACCCCTGGTTCTGGACTTCCCCAATATTGGGAACATTCTTCATGAATTTACCAACAACACTGCTGAACTACAAGCAGAATACAATGTGGAACTCAAACCACACCTGGTTGACAGACAGAGGGAACAGCCTGAGGAAAGGGCAATCCCAACAGACAGTCCAGGCAAGACACCAACAATCATACTGAACGAAACAGACAGCCCAGGCGAGATACCAGCAAACACACCGAAAGAAAAACAGGCACCAAGGCAAACAACTGAACCACAACCCCCAAGACGAGCATAGACCACCTGAGAGACTGAACCTATAAAAACAATAAGACCTTGGGGGAGGGTGATGTCATGTATCTCACACTACTGTACATAACTGTATATTACCATGCTATACATGACTGTAACTATAGATGACCTGTAACCACAAGCTTACCTTACCACCAGGGTGCACTTGCAGGAGACACTGGATACCTGTCCCAGACAGGAATATAAGGACAGGTCTCAGGCAAGTGTGGCATTCGAGAGTTGTGTAATAAAGGTGCAGGTCCTGAGTGACCTTGACTTCATTATGTGTCTCGTGTGAATCTGTACTGAGGGGACAGGACTTTACACCTGGTAATAATGCAAGCCGCTTTATTAACTGTGGCCCTGAGTGAGCACCAAAGATTGCAGCTATGATTTGACCAAGCAGAGCCCTGGAAGTTGTTTCAAAACCTACTACCTTTTTCCGGTGATTCCCTAAAGCTCGCAGAATCGTTTGATCCCTCTGTTTCTCTGATATGTTCCCTGACTGCCACCATCCCAGAATATTACACCACCATTGGGCAAACTTATTAAGATCCTGAACCGGTGCAGGTCCCACATCACCAAGGATAGCTCTCATGTCCTGTAACTTTATCTCTCCTCACTCATACCAGGAATCCCCAAAACCACTTAAGAACATAAGAACATAAGAAATAGGAACAGGAGTCGGCCATTCGGCCTATCGAGCCTGCTCCGCCATTCAATACGATCATGGCTGATCTGATCATGGACTCAGCTCCACTTCCCCACGCACTCCCCATAACCCCTTATCGTTTAAGAAACTGTCTATTTCTGTCTTAAATATATTCAATGTCCCGGCCTCCACAGCTCTCTGAGGCAGCGAATTCCATAGATTTACAACCCTCTGAAAGAAGAAATTCCTCCTCATCTCAGTTTTAAATGGGCGGCCCCTTATTCTAAGATCATGCCCCCTAGTTCTAGTCTCCCCCATCAGTGGAAACATCCTCTCTGCATCCACCTTGTCAAGTCCCCTCATAATCTTAAACGTTTCGATAAAATCACCTCTCATTCTTCTGAATTCCAATGAGTAGAGGCCCAACCTACACAACCTTTCCTCATAAGTCAACCCCCTCATCCTCGGAATCAACCGAGTGAACCCTCTCTGAACTGCCTCCAAAGTAAGTATATCCTTTCGTAAATATGGAAGTCAAAACTGCACACAGTACTCCAGGTGTGGCCTCACCAATACCCTGTATAACTGTAGCAAGACTTCTCTGCTTTTAAACTCCATTCCCTTTGCAATAAAAGCCAAGATATCATTGGCCTTCCTGATCACTTGCTGTACCTGCATACTATCCTTTTGTGTTTCATAGAAACATAGAAAATAGGTGCAGGAGTAGGCCAGTTGGCCCTTCGAGCCTGCACCACCATTCAATAAGATCATGGCTGATCATTCACCTCAGTACCCCTTTCCTGCTTTCTCTCCATACTCCTTGATCCCTTTAGCCGTAAGAGCCATATCTAACTCCCTCTTGACTATTTCCAATGAACTGGCATCAACAACTCCACAGGTTAACAACTCTCTGAATTCAGAAGTTTCTCCTCATCTCAGTCCTACATGGCTTACCCCTTATCCTTAGACTATGTCCCCTGGTTCTGGACTTTCCCAACATCGGGAACATTCTTCCTGCATCTAACCTGTCCAGTCCTGTCAGTATTTTATATGTTTCTATGTGATTCTATGTAATTTTACACACCAATCTCTTGTGTGGGACCTTGTCAAAAGCCTTTTGAAAGTCCAAATACACCACATGCACTAGTTCTCCCTTGTCCACTCTACCAGTTACATCCTCAAAAAATTCCAGAAGATTTGTCAAGCATGATTTCCCTTTCATAAATCCATGCTGACTTGGAACGATCCTGTCATCGCTTTCCAAATGCGCTGCTATTTCATCTTTAATAATTGATTCCAACATTTTCCCCACTACTGATGTCAGGCTAACCGGTCTATAATTGCCCATTTTCTCTCTCCCTCCTTTCTTAAAAAGTGGTGTTACATTCGCTACCTTCCATTCCATAGGAACAGATCCAGATTTGATAGACTGTTGGAAAATGATCACCAATGCATCCAATATTTCTAGGGCTACTTCCTCAAGTACTCTGGGATGCAGATTATCAGGCCCCGGGGATTTATTGGTCTTCAATCCCATCAATTTCCCTAACACAATTTCCCGCCTAATAAGGATTTCCTTCAGTTCCTCCTTCTCACTAGACCCTTGGTCCCTAGTTTTCCAGAAGGTTATTTGTGTCTTCCTTCGTGAAGACAGAACCAAAGTATTTGTTTGAGAGTCCCAGATTTCAACTACCCTTTGTGTGAAGAAGTTTTGACTGACATCATCCCCTGATCGGCCTAGCTCTAATTTTTGAGGTTATGCCCCTTAAGAACATAAGAAAGAGGAACAGGAGTAGCCCATTTGGCCCCTTGAGCCTGCTCTGCCATTCAATAACATCGTGGCTGATCTGATCTGGGCCTCAAGTCCACTTTTCCCCGCACCATCCCCATAACCCTTGACTCCCCGATAGTGCAATAATCAGTCTGCGGCAGAGAGTTCCAGTGATTCACGACCCTCTGAGAGAATAAATTCCTCCTCATCTCCATTTTAAATGAGCGAGCCCTTATTCTGAAACAAAGCCCCCTAGTACTACATTCCCCAATCAGGGGAAACATCCTCTCAGCATCTACCCTGCTGAGCCCCCTCATTATCTTATACGTTTTAATAAGATCACCTCTCATTCTTCTAAACTCCAATGAGTATAGGCCCAACAAGGTGCCACATAAAAGGTTGCTGCACAAGATAAAAGTTCACGGGGTGGGGCTAATATATTAAAATGGATAGAGGATTGGCTAACTAACAGAACAGAGAGTCGGGATAAATGGGTCATTCTCTGGTTGGCAACCAGTAACTAGTGGAGTGCTGCAGGGATCAGTGCTGGGACTCCAACTATTTACAATCTATATTAACGACTTGGAAGGAGGGACTAAGTGTAAGTAGCCAAGTTTGCTGACGATACAAAGATGGGAGGAAAAGCAATGTGTGAGGAGGACACACAAAATCTTCAAAAGGACATAGACAGGCTAAGTGACTGGGCAAAAATTTGGCAGATGGAGTATAATGTTGGAAAGTGTGAGGTCATGCACTTTGGCAGAAAAAAAATCAAACAGCTAGTTATTATTTAAATGGAGAAAGATTGCAAAGTGCCGCAGTACAACAGGACCTGGTGGTACTTGTGCATGAGAAAAAGATTAGTGAAGACAAACGTAGGGCCCTTGCAGTCAGATTCAGGTGAATTTATAATGGGGAACAAAGAAATGGCAGACCACAGAAACCTGTTGGGGCTGGGGGTTAATTGCAAATTTTGTTGGGTGAGGGTATCAAGGGATATGGGACCAAGGCAGGTAGACGGAGTTAAGGTACAGATCAGCCATGATCTCATTGAGTGGGGGAACACGCTCGAGAGGCTGAACCGCCTACTCCCATCCCTATGTCTCAGTGTGAGCCATTTTGAGTGAGATGGATTAGCCAAGGTGAGCACAATACAATGGGGAGGGGCACACTGGGTGCTGGGATGGACAGACCCCTCCCGCCGGTTACACTGGGGGGGGGGCACACTGGGTGCTGGGATGGACAGACCCCACCCACCGGTTACTGTGACATCTCATCTGACACCAGCCTCCATCCACCAATCGCTGGACAGCGAGCGTTCCTTACCGGGGGAAAAACACCGGCTTTTCCTGATCAGCTGATCCCGCCATTCCTCCCAGATCAATAAGCTTCTTGACACGTGCAGGTTAAGCGTTGGTTTATTTATTGAGCAGTACAGATCATGCAGTGGCACTTAAACACACACTAAAAGATGGGGCTTACAGACACAACCGATGGGCAGAGGCTGAAAGGGGCTTCCAGTTCTGGGCTCAGTATTCTGGCCCCACAAACCCTTACAGTACAATGCCCCACTCCCGTCCCCCACTTTATTGCTCCTTTCTCAGCTCCAGGTTCCCCCTTGTCCAAATATCCATCAACGGAAGCTACACCTGTCCTGACCATGTCTGGCTCATGTCTGCAGCTTTCCACCGTCACACCACAGAACGGGGAACAACCACTGGGTCAACACATCTGGAACAACACGTCTGTTCACTGACGTGGGGCAAAATACAAACCTTTGGCTTTCCACTTCCTCAGGAATAACTCTCCGTGTCAGGAGAATCTCACTGGACCCGCCCGTTACCAGTAACTTCGGTTAATAAAGCTGGCGCCCTTACCTATTTTACACTGGGTTCATGAACTCGGTATAACTTCATTCCTCCCTCATCTTATCAAAACGTTTAGCTTTTGTCTCATATAATTGCTGTTCTACCAAAGAAAATCTTTATTATAAGTCTATAATTAATTCTGTAAGGACCACAACCAACTACTTGCCCCCACTCTAGAGAAACCCCAATTGCAATGCTGATATCCAGCCAGAGGTTGTCCTTAGAATATAAGAACATAAGAATTAGGAACAGGAGTAGGCCATCTAGCCCCTCGAGCCTGCTCCGCCATTCAACAAGATCATGGCTGATCTGGCCGTGGACTCAGCTCCACTTACCCGCCCACTCCCCATAACCCTTAATTCCCTTATTGGTTGAAAATCTATCGATCTGTGATTTGGCCAGGACTACCTCCCGCCCGCCCGTTATCAGCGCTGACTGACAGCTCCCTGAAGCTCAGGAGCCTCTGCACAATGCTGGCTGGCTGGGTCTTTGCTGAGATTCCCTCACTGAGCAAGAGGTCCCCTCAGCCTCGGCCCAGTGATCACTACATAAACATGGGATGGTATTTCCCACCGCTAAAGCTCCCGCGCCCTCGCAGTACGAAGAGGAATCAATAGCAATACAAGAATAGCACGCGGCTCGTTGGAGGTTAACCCTTTGCGAAGAGTTTCCTTGGGTTAAACAAGATGACGGTCAGTCAGGCAGAGCCGGAATCGAGGCAGGCTGTCACACACACACACGGAGACGGCATCATGGGCTCTGGCTGAGCCGCTCGCTCCGTCAATTCCCATCCGAGCACTCAACATCCTCCGGTTTGAAACTGAACTCCTCGTTTGGGCATTGTTCCTTCATCATCTGATTCATCTGCATCACAGACAGGAGAAAGGGTGAGTGTTGTAGCAAGGGGGGAGTGCAGGGGGAGAGAGGGGGATAGAGAGCGCAACCGTGAGAGTGATAGAGAGAGACAGAGTGAGGCAGAGTGAGAGAGACAATGAGAGAGAGACAAGAGAGTGAGACAGAGTGAGAGAGAGAATGAACGGTTGAGAGAGAGAATGAACGAGTGAGACAGTGAGAGAGTGAGAGAGAGTGAGAGACAGAGAAATTGAGACAGAGTGAGACAGAGTAAGAGAATGAGAGAGTGAGAGAGTGAGAGTGAGTGAGAGAGAGAGAGAGTGAGAGAGAGAGAGACAGACAGAGAGAGAGAGAGAGATAGACAGTTAGAGAGAGACAGTGACAGAGAGAGAGAGAGAGAGAGAGTGAGTGAGAGAGAGCGCTAGAGAGAGAGTGAGAGACAGAGAGAGACAGACAGAGAGAGACAGAGAGACAGAGAGAGAGAATGAGACAGTGACAGAGAGAGTGAGAGAGAGATAGAGATAAATAGTGACAGAGAGACAGTGAGAGAGAGCGCTAGAGAGAGAGCGAGACAGAGAGAGAGAGAGAGACAGAGACAGAGAGAGAGAATGAGACAATGACAGAGAGAGTGAGAGAGAGAGAGAGATAAATAGACAGAGAAAGAGAGACAGTGACAGAGAGAGAGACAGTGAGAGAGAGTATTAGAAAGAGAGAGAAAGACAATGACAGAGAGGAGAGAGAGATACACAGTGTGTGAGCGAGAAAGACAGCGAGATAGATAGAGACAGTGGCAGAGAGAAAGACAGAGGGCGAGAGAGAGAAATAGATAGTGGGTGAGAAATAGAGAGAGACAGACAGTGAGAGATAGAATGGGAGAGAAACAGAGAGAAAGAGACACAGAGGGAGAGAGTTAAAGAGAGAGATAGAGAGAGACCGTGACAGAGAGAGAGAGAAAAGAGCAACAAAGAGAAGTGATCCTACCAAGAGGAACAGGAGGAGGCCCATTCAGCCCCTCGAGCCTGTTACATTAGGAACAGGAGGAGGCCATTCAGCCCCTCGAGCCTGTTACATTAGGAACAGGAAAAGGCCATTCAGCCTCTCGAGCCTGTTACACAGGAACAGGAGGAGGCCATTCAGCCCCTTGTGCCTGTTACACAGGAACAGGAGGAGGCCGTTCAGCCCCTCGAGCCTGTTACACAGGAACAGGAGGAGGCCATTCAGCCCCTCGAGCCTGTTACATTAGGAACAGAAGGAGGCCATTCAGCCCCTCAAGCCTGTTACATTAGGAACAGGAGGAGACCCATTCCTCTCGCTATGAAGGCCAACATGCCATTTGCCTTCTTCACCGCCTGTTGTACCTGCATGCCAACTTTCAATGACTGATGTACCATGACACCCAGGTCTCGTTGTACCTCAACTTTTTCTAATCTGTCACCATTCAGATAATATTCTGCCTTCCTGTTTTTGCCACCAAAGTGGATAACCTCATATTTATCCACTTTATACTGCATCTGCCATGCATTTGTCCACTCACCTAACCTGTCCAAGTCACCCTGCAGCCTCTTAGCATCCTCCTGACAGCTCACACTACCACCCAGCTTAGTGTCATCTGCAAATTTGGAGATATTACATTCAATTCCTTTGTCTAAATCGTTAATGTATATTGTGAATAGCTGCGGTCCCAGCACTGAACCTTGCGGCACCCCACTAGTCACTGCCATTCTGAAAAGGACCTGTTTATTCCTATTCTTTGCTTCCTGTCTGCCAACCAGTTCTCTATCCACTTCAATACATTACCCCCAATACCATGTGCTTTAATTTTGCACACTAATCTCTTGTGTGGGACCTTGTCAAAAGCCTTTTGAAAGTCCAAATACATCACATCCACTGGTTCTCCCTTGTCCACTCTACTAGTTACATCCTCAAAAAATTCTAGATTTGTCAAGCATGATTTCCCTTTCATAAATCCATGCTGACTTGGACCGATCCTGTCACTGCTTTCCAAATGCGTTACTATTATATTTTTAATAATTGATTCCAACATTTTCCCCACTACAAATGTCAGGCTAACCGGTCTATAATTCCCTGTTTTCTCTCTCCCTCCTTTTTAAAAAAGTGGTGTTACGTTAGCTACCCTTCAATCCATAGGAACTGATCCAGAGTCTATAAGAGAGTTAGAGAGACAGAGGGAGAGCGAGACAGATAGAGAGTCAGAGAGAGAGAGAGAGAGCAGTGCGAGAGAGAGAGACAGAGACAGTGCGAGAGACAGAGACAGTGCGAGAGAGAGAGACAGAGAGAGAGAGACAGAAGAGAGAGAGAGAGAGACAGTGCGAGAGAGAGAGAAACAGAGAGAGAGAGAGAGAGCTGCACAGAGAGAGAGGGAGGCAGAGAGAGAGAGAGAGGCAGAGGGAGCGAGAGAGACAGTGTGAGAGAGAGACAGAAGAGAGAGAGAGAGAGACAGTATGAGAGAGAGATAGAGAAAGAAATGGAAAGACGGAGAGAGAGAGAGACAAAGACACAGAACGAGACAGCGACAGAGAGTGAGGGAGTCAGAAAAATATAGAGAGAGACAAACAGAAAGAAAGGGAGATAAAGAGAGATTACATCAATGAGACTGCCATTTGCCTTCTTCACCGCCTGCTGTACCTGCATGCCAACTTTCAATGACTGATGTACCATGACACCCAGGTCTCATTGCATCTCCCCTTTGCCTAATCTGTCGCCATTGTTAGTGAAATAACTTATTCCCCGGAATATGGAGTGAGCTTTGCGAATCATAAACAGTTTATTAAACAGAGCGCTCTGGGAGAGACGCCGTGGACTCCGCAGTCACAGCAGCCGACTTCTCGTTTAAGCAGAGTGGGGCACAATCATTTATACATTGAAGTAAACAAGTATAGAAAATCTCGTTATTGTACAGAAAATCTCGTTATTGATAAGAAATCGCCTGACCCATGAGTCATATAGCTGCCACCGCCTTTGTCTGTTTACATGACGTCTGTATATGATTATATGGTTAAAGGTTTATGCTCGAGTGTGACCTCATCCCTAGTTGTGCAACTGGGGATTTCCCCCCCTGCTGCCAAGCTGCCACTTGTCTGATTTCCCAACAAGCTCTATTTACTCCAACAGTCCCTCTGCTCCCACCCCTCTGAACCATAATGCCCTGGACCCTTCTGCTGATGTCGTTCCTCTCGCCACCTCTTCTGGTGTTTTGCTTGATGTTCAGCATGTATGGGGTTCGCCAATCCTGCGATCCCCTGCTCTCAGGCTGTGGTGGTCCTACAGCCAAATTCCTTTCTTGTGAGTATTAGCAATGTTGGAGTAACGGGATCTGGGCTGGATCACTTGTTGATATTCCGCGGCAGCGGCTGGGACTATCGTTTCTCCCATTCTGGCACAACAGCACTGTACCAGCATAACCAAGAGATACAGCACTAGTATGACAATAACAATTGTAACAAATCCCTGCATCAGGGTGGTTCCTATTGATCCCAACCAGCCGGTCGCCCATCCCCACAGGGAGGAATCCGGCCTTTATCGAGCCTTTGCTGCCTCTGTTTGGATGTGATTAGCTAAATCGTGGCTAGTCTCCGAGCTATCTCTCTTCCAATTATCGTGCCTCCTTTCTCGGCTAAGATAAAGTCTAGAGCCATCCTGTTTTGTAAAACCATTGTGCGTATTGCCACGGTTTCGGCGCTTATGCCTTCCAGCGCTTCAGCCGTATCATTGGCAACCTCTTCGAGTCGGGAGGCCAGGAGTTGTATTTTGTTTATTGCTCAGGCAACACCATAGGAGGGTGCTATGATAGCAAAGAATCGGGTGGTCTCACTTATTTCTCTTTTTGCCAAATGAGGGTGTACGTATGGGACCACGTAAGCCAGGTAGCAAGACCCGGTCCACTTCAGTGGTAGCCAGGGGTACGCCTTATGGCCACAGACAAAGTATGTCCCATTATATGGGCTGTATGGTGTTACCATCTCAGGGGCCCATGCGTCAGTCAGGTTGCTACCATCCGTAAGGTTCTGGAATATTATGCAACTCTTATCAGCGTCATCAGTTATGTTAAAATACTGGGAGCCCTTACTATGCCCCATTGTTTGCCCTCCAGTCTGGTTTCTAATGAAACAAACTGACCCGAGTGGTTCCCCTATTCCTGAGGTATTAGTAAGAACCAGGAACGGGGGCTGACAACTTGTATTGTACTTGGGCTGGTCCCATCCTGTGAAGGTTTTTAATGGGTGGCCTGCTTGTTCCCATTCTGCCGCACTTCCCTTCACAGTGGAAGACACAAAAACCATACCAAAAATTGCTGGTCATGGGAATGTGGGAACGGAGGACCTTGAGACAATCACTATCACTAGGAGGGTAGTGCTGGACAGGCTAATGGATCTCAAGGTAGAAAAGTCCCCTGGTCCTGATGAAATGCATCCCAGGGTATTAAAAGAGATGGCGGAAGTTAAAGCAGATGCATTCGTTATAATCTACCAAAATTCTCTGGACTCTGGGGAGGTACCATCGGATTGGAAAGCAGCTAATGTAACACCTCTGTTTAAAAAAGGGGGCAGACAAAAGGCAGGTAACTATAGGCTGGTTAGTTTAACATCTGTAGTGGGGAAAATGCTTGAAGCTATCATTAAGGAAGAAATAGCAGGACATCTAGATAGGAATAGTGCAATCAAGCAGACGCATCAAGGATTCATGAAGGGGAAATCATGTTTAACTAATTTACTGGAATTCTTTGAGGATATAACGAACATGGTGGATAGAGGTGTACTGATGGATGTGATGTATTTAGATTTCCAAAAGGCATTCGATAAGGTGCCATACAAAAGGTTACTGCAAAAGATAAAGGTACGCAGAGTCAGAGGAAATGTATTAGCATGGATCGAGAATTGGCTGGCAAACAGAAGTCGGGATAAATGGGTCCTTTTCGGGTTGGAAATCGGTGGTTAGTGGTGTGCCACAGGGATCAGTGCTGGGACCACAATTGTTTACAATATTCATAGATGACCTGGAAGAGGGGACAGAGTGTAATGTAACAAAATTTGCAGATGACACAAAGATTAGTGGGAAAGCGGGTTGTGTAGGGGACACAGAGAGGCTGCAAAGAGATTTAGATAGGTTAAGCGAATGGGCTAAGGTTTGGCAGATGGAATACAATGTCGGAAAATGTGAGGTCATCCACCTTGGAAAAAAAAACAGTAAAAGGGAATATTATTTTAATGGGGAGAAATTACAACATGCTGCGGTGCAGAGGGACCTGGGGGTCCTTGTGCATGAATCCCAAAAAGTTAGTTTGCAGGTGCAGCAGGTAATCAGGAAGGCGAATGGAATGTTGGCCTTCATTGCGAGAGGGATGGAGTACAAAAGCAGGGAGGTCCTGCTGCAACTGTACAGGGTATTGGTGAGGCCGCACCTGGAGTACTGCGTGCAGTTTTGGTCATCTTACTTAAGGAAGGATATACTAGCTTTGGAGGGGGTACAGAGACGATTCACTAGGCTGATTCCGGAGATGAGGGGGTTACCTTATGATGATAGATTGAGTAGACTGGGTCTTTACTCGTTGGAGTTCAGAAGGATGAGGGGTGATCTTATGGAAACATTTAAAATAATGAAAGGGATAGACAAGATAGAGGCAGAGAGGTTGTTTCCACTGGTCGGGGAGACTAGAACTAGGGGGAACAGCCTCAAAATACGGGGGAGCCAATTTAAAATCGAGTTGAGAAGGAATTTCTTCTCCCAGAGGGTTGTGAATCTGTGGAATTCTCTGCCCAAGGAATCAGTTGAGGCTAGCTCATTGAATGTATTCAAGTCACAGATAGATAGATTTTTAACCAATAAGGGAATTAAGGGTTACGGGGAGCGGGCGGGTAAGTGGAGCTGAATCCACGGCCAGATCAGCCATGATCTTGTTGAGTGGCGGAGCAGGCTCGAGGGGCTAGATGGTCTACTCCTGTTCCTAATTCTTATGTTCTTATATACTAACTATATACCTTCCACCCCCGGTGGCTAGACTTCCTTCTCTTGTCTCATCCGTGGAGGAGGCGTTCTGGTTGATGTACCATTCCGCCCCCTCTGACAGGTTGAGCGGGACGGGCCTCAGCGGAATACCTCCCTCAGCGTGAATTGGGACATGTGCACATACCCAGCAGCTTGACAAATTCTGAGCTTTAGCATATGTATATGACATATACAAGAACATGTTAACATGTAATTCCCGTTTTCTCCGGTGGGCCGTACCTTTTCCCCATTGGCTAACGCTGAGGAAGCAAAACACAGATAAATGGGACAGTACTTTCATTCTCATTGTTACTTATTACTCGACACTTTAACAATCTCCCAAACCCGCGCGCAACGTGTTGATAGAAGATGTGTCAGGGCCTTCCTGTCAATGGTAATAACGAGGTTTGTTAAGTGTTAGGGCTCATATACTTTAAGCTGGGACCAATGTTTCCATTGTCCCTTTCCCTTAATGTCCACACAAGCACAAGTATCACTGCTAAGCACGACCTCATAGAGTCCTATCCATTTCAGGGCGAAGCCCGGTTTTCCCGGTATGACCTTGACCATTACCCTTGTCCCCGCTGGGGGTACTTCAGGGAGAGTGGTCAACTTAAGGTTATCATCTCTTTCCTTTTGGTCAGAACGAACCGTTTTCCTCATATCTGCCAATTGCTGACTCAATTCGATGAGGTAGGTTCGTATTCTATCTTTCAATGGGCCCACCTCCATTCCTCCCGTGGCGATGCCCTCGGGCAGCAACATTGCCCGCCGGTCATCAGTTCATACGGGGTAATTCCGGTAGTGCGATTGGGGGATCGCTCTTAATTTAATTAGGATTATAGGCAACACATCTACCCAGGTTTGTCCGGTGTTCCGGATGGCCTTCCCCAAAGCCAATTTTAATGTTCTATTCATTCGTTCTACCATACCCGAGCTCTGAGGATGGTAGGGAACGTGGAACCTTTGTCTGATTCCCAATAATTTACAGACTGTTTTTATTACCGATCCCGTAAAGTGTGTGCCCTGGTCCGAATCTATTTGCAATGGTACCCACCATCGCGGAATTACCTCCTCTGCCAAGATTTGTGCCACGGTAGTTGCCGTGCAGTTTCTCGTTGGAAAGGCTTCTACCCAAAGGATGAATTTGTCTCTCACCACCAAGCAGTATTGTTTTCCCCGGGAAGCTGGGAGGGGCCCAGTGAAGTCTATCTGGACGTTTTCCCAAGGTCCCCGCGGGTGTGGCTGATGTGTCATCCGGACCTGTACCGGTTTTCCACTATTGTGCTGTGCGCATATAATACACCTATGGTAATATCGGCCGACATCCGGCCTCAACCCCGGCCACCACCAGTCTTTCATAATCGCAATTGCCATTGGGACTCGTGCGGTATGGCTCGCGCCATGGTATAATTCCATTAACATCTACCTTATACAGGACGGGACTACTACTCTCCCGTCTTTCCTCCACGCATGGTCCGCTTCCAGTTTTGCTCCCTTCTGTGCCCATTCCCCTTTCTCGGCGGCGGGGATGTCAGCATGAAGCTGGATTATATTTATCCTTTCCTGTTCTACTCTTGCGGCCGCCACTTGTTCCACCCGTTCCGAACCTTGTCAGCCGCTTGGTTACCCTCCTGTTCTTTTGTCTTAACCTTTTGGTGTGCCTTAATCTTTATAACTGCTGCCTGTGTCGGTTTACTTGAGGCTTCTAATAGGTTCCTAATTCTTACTTGATTCTTAACAGGCTCTCCCCCTGTGGTGATAAAGTCCCTGCGTCCCCATGCGGTCATATAGTCATGCACTACCCCAAATGCGTACCGACTGTTCGTATAAATGTTTACGGTTTTTCCTTCTGCTAGCTTCAATGCTTCCGTGAGGGCCACCAATTCGGCTACCTGAGCCGACAGGCTCCCATCTATTCGTCCCGATCTCTCAACGTCTAAGTGCTCGTTCACCACAGCCCACCCAGTCCGCGGGGCCCCATCTATATATTCACGTGACCTAACTACGTAGAAGGTGAGCTGTGGGTCCTCCAACGGTACATCCTTCAGCCTTCCCATGTTCACTTCCTCATCCACTTCCTCACATTGATGGGGACTACCTTCCCCCATCATCCCCTCTGCTGGATTCTCCCCTATGTCTCTGATTATCTTGACTGACTGATAGGTGGGTAGTAACACTGCCTCCCACCTTGCCTGGCGCATGTTAGAGATGGACCTCAGCCTTCCAGTGTTTAACGTTTCCACAATGGTATGTTTGGTATGTAGGATAATATCTCCTGTCATTACCACCCATGCTTTTACCACCCATGCAGCACAGTCCAAGGCGGCTACACATCGCGATAGTCCCTCTTCTACTCTTAGCAGAGTAATAGGCCGCCGGCCTTTTTCTATCCCCATGATCTTGTGCCACTACTGCTGTGTAAAATCCTGCATGATTGTTACAGAATATGTGGAATGGCTTTCACATATCCGGCAATCCCAGTCCGGGTGCTGTAATGAGGGCCCGTTTTAACGCCATATAGGCTTCCTGTTGTTTCGGGCCCCATTCTACCTCCGACGTGGCCAGAGGGGAGCCTCTCACTAATGCCTGTAGAGGTTCGACTATTTCTGCAAAATTGGGAATAAAGCTCCAGCTGTAATTAAAAAGCCCCAGGACTTTCCTCACCCCCCCTTACGGAGACCGGACGAGGCATTCGTTCTATGGCACTCCGCCGGTCTCCGGGAATGGTTCGTTGTCCCTGCGACAACTGTTGTCCGAGGTACGTGACCTGGGCCAACCCTATCTGTGCTTTCTTTGGATTTACCTTAAACCCGACCTCCAGCAGTGCTTGCAATACCACGACCAGCACAGTGGCGAGCCCCCTTATATCCTCTGAAGCGATTAGGAGGTGGTCTACATATTGTAAAACCATCCTGTGGTACGGTGTCAGGTCTACTTTTTCTAATAACGCGCTCATGGCCCGGTGGAAGATGACTGGACTATTGTGAAATCCTTGTGGGAGTCTTGTCCAGGTATATTGCTTTGCCCCGACTGTGAAGACGAATTTGTCCTGAGACGCCAGGCCGAGTGGGACAGACCAGAACCCATTTGCTATATCTAAAACCGTAAAAACCTTATGAGTGGGGCTGAGCCGGTTAAATATTGTGGCCGGGTTGGCCACAATTGGATGTACCTTCGAGGTGACCTTCTTTAGGGCCGTGTAGTCGATCGTAAGGCGGTAAGACCCGTCTGGTTTAGACACTGGCCACACAGGGGAATTAGTAGTGCTTTCAGCGTGTCTCACTATTCCTCTTTTCTCCAGCTCCTTAACTATCTCTTTAACCTCCTGTTCTGCTTCCGTTTTAATGGGGTACTGTCTGTGGGCGGTATGGGCTGGTCCCTCGACTGTAATGGGTGGCATAACCACCTCTCCGGTATCTTGCTTGTCCTTGGCCCAAACTGCGGACAAGGCACTAGATACCGCTCGGTAGATTCCCTTAATCTTTGTCCAATCTTGTGCCAAAACTTGCGCACTTCCTGCCTTGGCCGTATGGCGGGTATATTTGGTGAGATGTGTCCTGGCCCCATTTGCTTCCGGCCAGTGCAATTTAGATTGTCGGGCATCTATCAAGAGGTTAAGGTCCCTCATGAGGTCGAGCCCCATGATGGTACCCTCGTTATTCTTACACACATAGAACTGTGCGGGTATCATTTTCCCATCTGTTTCTACCACCTGCACTGTGCTTTTGTACACGTGGACTCGTTCTCCTCCTAAGCCCACTATCACTATTTTATCCTTGGTTAACGGGAGGGGTATGTTGGTAATAGAGATCGAGCATCTTGTGTCCACTAACATTTCACACTGTCGGCCCCGTATTAGTGCAGACACATACATTCGTTCATCTGACCCTCCTTCCCTGGGGGCCGCAGACCCTCAATAGCTGCTCCCTGACTTCGAGGTATTCCAGGTATTTGCGGTACTCGTCGCTACCTATTTGTTGTTTGAGGGTCCCAGGGGCCAATGTTTTTACTGGCCTCGGCCTGTCCCGCCCAACATTTCTCTGCTAGGTGTCCCATTCCTTCCACAATTCTTGCAGACAGGTTTCGGGGCTTTACAGGCCTTTGCCATGTGCCCGGCCTTACCCCAATTAAAACAGGTTCGGGGTCGGGTACCCTGCACCTGTCCCGTCGCCCCTCTCTCTTGTTTTAAAGTTGGGCCCCCATGTTCTCGCTTTGCCCCTTGGGCATCTACGTTACTAGCCCACCGTACTACATCATCATAGGTGGCAGCGGCAACCACCCCCATTTCCAAAATCTTTTGGTGTTGGGATGATAATCCCTCCTTAAACACTTGGACAAAGGCTGGGTCATTGATTGTGGCATTTGGCTGTCCTGATGATTCCTCATAGGCGGCGAACAGTCGTTCCCCGTATTCTGACATCCCCTCTCCCTTTATCTGTTTGTATGTCATAATTTTCCCCCAATTAGTGGGAGCTGCCCTGAGGGCGGTTTGGACGGAGGCCTTAAAGGCAGCAAAAGGTGCCCATTGGGCAGCTCTGTCTGCCGCCAGGACAACATTCGAGGCCCAAGTCCCGTCCCGATAATTTGCATTAGCCTGGGCTCTCCACCGATCCTTCGGGCACTTGGCCCTGACCAGTTGATCGATGTCCCTAGGGTGTAAGTCATGTACATCCCAGGTCTCGTCAAGGGCCTTCCAAAATTCTCTGTTATTACTCCTTGGTTTCAGAGACCCAAGGTCCTTCAGGATGGTTTGTTTCTCTAATGGCGGAAACGCGGCATATTTCGCAGTTGGGTTTGCCGCAGTCCCTCCCCTTCTCACTGGAGCTGCTTTTATTTCCGAGACGCCGTCGCCCCCTTCTCTGTTCTGACCCTCCATTTCCGGAGGGGTGGGCCGACGCCACGGGATATATTGCCGCATATGGGGGCGGTATTTCTCGTCCGAACATTTCTCTTGATGCGTATGACCTATTTGGTGTACCGGTTACATTTTCCAATTGTTTCTCTAATTCTCTGGTTCTTTTTGTTTTATATCTATCGTTTTCTTCCGCTATTTCCTGTAACTGTATATGTGCTTGGCCCAACATTATCCCTGCCTTTTGTGTTCTATCTTTCTTCTGTTTTTCCCACCAGTCCCATTGCTCCGGGAGCAGTTTGGATGGGTCCCACCCGTCCCGATTCATTTTCTCTCTCACTGTCTTTCTTTCCTCCATAAACCATCTGGTCAAGGATCCTGACGGCCCCGAACTAAATCTAGAGTCCTTACCTGCCATCGTAGTACGTCTACTACCCCACTTATGTCCCACTGGGTCCCGCTTATCCAGCTGGGACGCCTACTATAATCCATCGTCAGAGGTGCCTCACTTGTAAACCCACACTTTCCCGGTCTCTCAGCGGTGTCTCACTTGTGACTAATATGTGGCATATCACGGACCTATTTAACGTTTAGTCTTCTGTAAATAAGAAACAGTACAGTTACGGAACCGCTGGTCGTGACCTATATAAGCTGTTTAAGTCACAAACCCTTAGTACGTTGGATCTGTCCGCGTGTCCTACTCGCCAGTCCCACGGTGTCCATTTATGGACGGTCAGAAATGTGACTCCTCACCCGGTACTGCGGGCCTAGGTAGAGAGAGTTCTCGACACGGACCCTGCTCACAGCGCCAAATTGTTAGTGAAAGAACTTATTCACCGGAATACCGAGTGAGCTTTGCGAATCATAAACGGTTTATTAAACAGAGCGCTCTGGGAGAGACGCTGTGGACTCTGCAGTCACAGCAGCCGACTTCTCGTTTAAGCAGAGCGGAGCACAATCATTTATACATTGAAGTAAACAAGTTTAGAAAATATCGTTATTGTACAGAAAATCTCGTTATTGTACAGAAATCGCCTGACCCATGAGTCATATAACAGCCACTGTCTTTGTCTGTCTACATGACGTTATACGGTTAAATGGTTTATGCTAGAGTGTGACCTCATCCATAGTTGTGCAACTGGGGATTTCCCTCCCCTGCTGCCAAGCTGCCACTTGTCTGATTTCCCAACAAGCTCTATTTACTCCAGCAGCCATTCAGATAATATTCTGCCTTCCTGTTTTTAACACCAAAGATTTGTCAAGCATGATTTCCCCATCATAACTCCATGCTTACTTGGACCGATCCTGTCACTGCTTTCCAAATGCGCTCCGATTTCATCTTTAATAATTGAGTCCAACATTTTCCCCACTACTGATGTCAGGCTAACCGGTCTATAATTACCCATTTTCTCTCTCCCTCCTTTTTTAAAAAATGGTGTTACATTAGCTACCCTCCAGTCCATAGGAACTGATCCAGAGTCGATAGACTGCTGGAAAATGATCACCAATGCATCCACTATTTCTAGGGCCATTTCCTTTAAGTACTCTGGGATGCAGACTATCAGGCCCTGGGGATTTATCAGCCTTCAATCCCATCAATTTCCCTAACACAATTTCCTGACTAACAAGGATTTCCTTGAGCTCCTCCTTCTCGCTTGATCCTCCGTCCCCAAGTATTTCCAGAAGGTTATTTGTGTCTTCCTTCGTGAAGACAGAACCAAAGTATTTGTTCAATTGGTCTGCCATTTCTTTGTTCACCTGATTCTGACTGTAAGGGACCTACATTTGTCTTCACTAATCTTTTTCTCTTCACATATAGGAGCTTTTGCAGTCAGTTTTTATGTTCTGAGCAAGCTTCCTCTCATACTCTATTTTCCCCCTCCTAATTAAACCCTTCGTTCTCCTCTGCTGAATTATAAATTCTAAATTTTTCCCAGTCCTCAGGTTTGCTGCTTTTTCTGGCCAATTTATAATGCCTCTTTCTTGGATTTAATGAGAGAGGAGGTGAGGTGGGGGGGTGTGTAAGCGAGAGAGGAGGGGGGGAGCGAGAGAAGACGGGGGGAGTGAGAGAGGAGGGGGAAGGCAAGAGAGGAGGAGGGAGCAAGAGAGATGAGGGGAGCGAGAGAGGACAGGGGGGAGCGAGAGAGAGAGGACGGGGGAGCGAGAGAGGAGGGGGGTGTGAGAGAGGAGGGGGGAACGAGAGAGGATGGTAGAGCGAGTGAAGAGAGGGGGAGCGAGAGAGGAGAGGGGGAGCGAGAGAGGACGGGGGGGAGCGAGAGAGGACAGGGAGAGCGAGAGAGGAGGGGACGAGCGAGTGGAGGGGGGAGCGAGAGGAGGGCGCAAGCAAGAGAGGAAGAGGTAGCAAGAGAGGAGGGGGGAGTCAGAGAGGGGGGAGCGAGAGAGGAGGGGGGAGCGAGAGAGTAGGGGGGAGTGAGAGAGTAGGGGGAGAGAGAGAGTAGGGGGGAGTGAGAGAGTAGGGGGGAGCGAGAGAGGAGGGGGAGTGAGAGAGTAGGGGGGTGTGAGAGAGTAAGGGAGAGTGAGAGAGTAGGGGGGAGCGAGAGAGGAGGGGGGAGCAAGTGAGGAGGGTGGAGCGAGAGAGGAGGGGGGATCGAGAAATTGGGGGGAGCGAGAGGGGGAGGAGGGAGAGAGGAGGGGAGAGCGAGAGAGGAGGGGAGAGCGAGAGAGGAGAGGGGGTAGTGAGAGAGGAGGGGGAGGGAGAGAGGAGGGGGGAGCGAGAGAGAAAGTTGGAACGAGAGAGATGGGGGGAGTGAGAGAGAGAGAGGAGGGGGCGAGCGCGAGAGAGAGGAGGGGGCGAGCGAGAGAGACATGCAGGGAAGAGAGAGAGAGGGAGGAGTGGGTAGAGACAGAGAGAGAGAGAGACAGAGAGAAAGCGGGTGGAAGAGAGAGAGAGAGTGCAGGAGTGAGAGAGGGAGAGAGAGAGAACGGGAGAAAGAGAGACCACGGGAGAGAGAGAGAGAGAAAGGGAGAGCAGGGGAGAGCGAGAGAGAGAGGGGGGGGAGAGCGAGAGAGTAGGGGGCAGCGAGAGAGGAGGGGGGAGCGAGGGGGGAGCGAGAGAGAGAGGGGGCATCAAGAAATTGGGGAGAGCGAGAAGGGGGTGGGAGAGAGGAGGGGGGAGCGAGAGAAGAGGGGGAGCGAGAGAGAAAGGAGGGGAGAGTGAGAGAGGAGGGGGAGGGAAAGAGGAGGGGGGAGCGAGAGAGAAGGTTGGAGCGAGAGAGAGAGAGGAGGGCAGAGCGAGAGATGGAGGGGAGCAAAAGAGAGATGAGGGGGCATGAGAGAGAGGAGAGGGGAGCGAGAGAGAGAGAGGGGGGAGCGAGAGAGAGAGGATGGGGGTGCGAGAGAGAGAGGGAGGAGAGGAAGCGAGAGAGGAGGGGGGGAGCGAGAGAGTAGGGAGGGAGCAAGAGAGAGGAGTGGGGAGCGATAGAGGACGGGAGAGCGAGGGAAGAGGGGGGAGCGAGAGAGGAGGGAGCAGTGAGAGGGAGCGTGAGAGAGGAGGGGGTAGCGAGAGAGAGAGAGGAGGGAGGAGCGAGAGAGAAGATGGGGGGAACAAGAGAGAAGGGGGGGAGTGAGAGAGTGAGAGGAGGGGGATGGGGAGCGAGAGATGGGGGAGCGATGGAGAGATAAGGGGGGAGCGAGAGAGACAGGAGGCGGGGTGCGAGAGAGAGAGAGGAGGGGAGCGAGAGAGGGAGGAGGGGCATGGGGAATGAGAGATGAGGGGGGAGTGAGGGAGAGAAAGGAGGGGGAGCAAGAGAGAGAGGCAGGAAGCGAGAGATAATGGGGGGGCGAGAGAGAAGAGGGGGAGTGAGACAGCCAGAAAGAGATGAGCAGAGGGAGACAGAGAGAGAGCGGGAGGGGGGGATAGTGAGAGAGACATGCAGGGAGAGAGAGAGAGGGAGGAGCGGGTAGAAACAGAGAGGGAGAGAGAGAGAGTGGGTGGGAAAGAGAGAGAGAGTGCAGGAGTGAGAAAGGGAGAGAGAGAGAGAGCAAGTGTGGGAGAATGAGAGAGCACGGGAGAGAGAGAAAGAGAGAGAGAGAAAGAGAGCGCGGGGAGAGAGAAAGCAAGAGAGAGAGAGCGGGGAGAGAGAGAGTAGGGGGGAGCGAGAGAGGAGGGGGGAGTGAGAGAAGAGGAGGAGCGAGAGAGAGGAGGAGGGGGGAGTGAGAGAGAGGAGGGGAGGGGAGCGAGGGGGGGAGCGAGAGAGAGAGGAAGGGGTAAGAGAGGAGGGGGTAGTGAGAGAGGAGAGGGGTAGTGAGAGAGGAAGGGAGAGGGAGAGAGGAGGGGGGAGTGAGAGAGTGAGGAGGGGCATGGGGAGTGAGAGATGAGGGGGGAGTGAGGAAGAGATGAGGGGGGAGTGAGAGAGAGAGGAGGGGGTAACTAGAGAGGAGGGGCAGCAAAAGAGAGAGGAAGGGGAGCGAGAGAATGAGCAGGGGGGTTAGCGAGAGAGAGAGAGGAGGCAGGGAGTGAGAGAGAGGGATGAGGTGGGGGGAGCGAGGAAGAGAAGGGGGAGTGAGAGAGAGGAGAGGGGGAGTGAGAGATGGAGGGGAGGGAGAGAGAGAGGGGGAGCAAGAGAGAGAGAGGAAGGGGTTTAGCAAGAGAGATGAGCGGCGGAGCAAGAGAGAGGAGGGGGAGCGAGAGAGAGAGAGAGGAGGGGAGCGAGAGTGGGAGGAGGGGGAGCAAGAAAGAGGAGGGGGGAGCAAGAAAGAGGAGGGGGAGCGAGAGAGAGAGAGGAGGGGAGCGAGAGAGAGAGGAGGGGCATGGGGAATGAGAGATGAGGGGGGAGTGAGGGAGAGAAAGGAGGGGGAGCAAGAGAGAGAGGCAGGAAGCGAGAGATAAGGGGGGGGCGAGAGAGAAGAGGGGGAGTGAGACAGCCAGAAAGAGATGAGCAGAGGGAGACAGAGAGAGAGCGGGAGGGGGGGATAGTGAGAGAGACATGCAGGGAGAGAGAGAGAGGGAGGAGCGGGTAGAAACAGAGAGGGAGAGAGAGAGAGTGGGTGGGAAAGAGAGAGAGAGTGCAGGAGTGAGAAAGGGAGAGAGAGAGAGAGCAAGTGTGGGAGAATGAGAGAGCACGGGAGAGAGAGAAAGAGAGAGAGAGAAAGAGAGCGCGGGGAGAGAGAAAGCAAGAGAGAGAGAGCGGGGAGAGAGAGAGTAGGGGTGGAGCGAGAGAGGAGGGGGTAGTGAGAGAGAGGAGGGGAGGGGAGCGAGGGGGGGAGCGACAGAGAGAGGAAGGGGGAGTGAGAGAGGAGGGGGCAGCGAGAGAGGAAGGGGGAGCGAGAGAGAGAGAGAGAGAGAGGAGGAAGGAGCGAGAGAGGTAGAGTAGGGCGGAGCGAGAGAGAAGATGGGGGAGTGAGAGAGAGAGGAGGGGGAGCGAGAGAGGAAGGGGCAGTGAGGGGGTTGCAAGAGAGGAGGGGGGAGTGAGAGAGAGAGAGGAGGAAGGAGCGAGAGAGGTAGAGGAGGGAAGAGCGAGAGAGAAGATGGGGGAGCAAGAGAGAGAGGAGGGGGATGGGGAGCGAGAGATGGGGGAGTGAGAGAGACAGCCAGAGATAGATGAGCGGAGGGAGCCAGAGAGAGAGCGGGAGGGGGAGAGAGTGAGAGAGACATGCAGGGGGAGAGAGAGAGAGAGAGAGAGAGCGGCTGGGAGAGAGAGAGAGAGAGAAAAAAAGAGCAAGGGAGCGAGAGAGAGCGAGAGAGAGAGAGAGCGGGGGAGAGAGGAGGGGGGAGTGAGAGAGAAGGGGGGAGCGAGAAAGGAGGGGGTAAGCGAGATAGCAGCAAGGGAGTGAGAGAGGTAGAGGAGGGGGAAGCAGGAGAGAAGATGGGGGGAACGAGAGAGAAGAGGGTGCAGTGAGAGAGAGAGAGGAGAGGGATGGGGAGCGAGAGATGCGGGGGGAGCGAGCGAGACAGCCAGAGAGAGATGAGCGGAGGGAGACAGAGAGAGAGCAGTTGGATGTGGAGGCGGGGAGAGAGAATGAGAGAGACATGCGGGGAGAGAGAGAGAGGGAGGAGCGGGTAGAGACAGAGAGAGAGAGAGCGGGTGGGAGAGAGAGAGAGTGCAGGAGTGAGAGAGGGAGAGAGAGAGAGAGCGAGCGCGGGAGAAAGAGTGAGCACGGGGGAGAGAGAGAGAGAGAGAAAGAGAGAGCAATGGAGAAATAAAGCGAGCGAGAGAGAGAGAGAGGCGAGAGAGAAGGGGAGAGCGAGAGAGGGGGGGTGCAAGAGAGGAGGGGGAGTGAGGGAGGAGGGGGGAGTGAGGGGGGCAAGAGAGAGAGGGGACAGCGAAGGGGGGAGCAGGAGAGGAGGGGGAGCGAGAGAGCAGGGGGAGAGCGAAGTGGGAGGGAGAGAGATGGGGGAGTGAGGGAGGAGGGGGGGGGCGAGACAGGAGGGGGTAGCAAGAGAGGAGCAGGGTAGTGAGAGAGGAGGGGAGAGGGAGAGAGGAGGGGGGAGCGAGAGAGAAGGTTGGAATGAGAGAGGAGGGGGGAGGGAGCGAGGAGAGGGGAGCGAGAAAGGAGGGGGGAGTGAGAGAGAGATGAGGAGGGAGTGAGAGAGAGAGGAGGGGAGTAGCGAGAGAAAGATGAGGGGGGAGCGAGAGAGAGAGGAGGGGGAAGTGAGAAAGAGAGGAGGGGGGAGTGAGAGAGAGAGGAGGGGGGAGTGAGAGAAAGAGAGGAGTGAGGGAGTGAGAGAGGAGGAGGGAGCGAGAGGGGGGAGCAAGGGGGGAGGAGCGAAAGAGGGGGGAGCGAGAGAGGAGGGGTAGTGAGAGAGAGAGAGAGGAGGCAGGGAGTGAGAGAGAGATGAGGTGGGGGGAGCGAGGGAGAAGAGGGGGGAGTGAGAGAGAGAGGAGGGAGAGCGAGACAGAGAGAGGAGGGGGGTAGGGAGCGAGAGATGGAGGGGAGGGCGAGAGAGGAGGGGGGAGCGAGAGAGAGAGGAGGGTGTTTAGCGAGAGATGGAGAGATGAGCGGGGGAGTGAGTGACAATAATATAGAGACCAGCAGAGGGAGGCAGTCAGTAAAGTGTATATTGGACAGTCAGTAAAGTGTATATTGGACAGTCAGTAAAGTGTATATTGGACAGTGCATTCGTTATAATCTAGCAAAATTCTCTGGACTCTGGGGAGGTACCAGCGGATTGGAAAGCAGCTAATGTAACGTCTCTGTTTAAAAAAGGGGGCAGACAAAAGGCAGATAACTATAGGCCGGTTAGTTTAACATTTGTAGTGGGGAAAATGCTTGAAACTATCATTAAGGAAGAAATAGCGGGACATCTAGATAGGAATAGTGCAATCAAGCAGACACAACATGGAATCATGAAGGGGAAATCATGTTTAACTAATTTACTGGAATTCTTTGAGGATATAACGAGCATGGTGGATAGAGGTGTACTGATGGATGTGATGTATTTAGATTTTCAAAAGGCATTCGATAAGGTGCCACACAAAAGATTACTGCAGAAGATAAAGGTACGCGGAGTCAGTGGAAATGTATTAGCATGGATAGAGAATTGGCTGGCTAACAGAAAACAGAGAGTTTGGATAAATGGGTCCTTTTCGGGTTGGAAATCGGTGGTTAGTGGTGTGCCACAGGGATCGGTGCTGGGACCACAACTGTTTACAATATACATAGATGACCTGGAAGAGGGGCCAGAGTGTAGTGTAACAAAATTTGCAGATGACACAAAGATTAGTGGGAAAGCGGGTTGTGTAGAGGATACAGAGAGCCTGCAAAGAGATTTAGATAGGTTAAGCGAATAGGCTAAGGTTTGGCAGATGGAATAAAATGTCGGAAAGTGTGAGGTCATCCACCTTGGGAAAAAAAACAGGAAAAGGGAATATTATTTGAATGGGGAGAAATTACAACATGCTGCGGTGCAGAGGGACCTGGGGGTCCTTGTGCATGAATCCCAAAAAGTTAGTTTGCAGGTGCAGCAGGTAATCAGGAAGGCGAATGGAATGTTGGCCTTCATTGCGAGAGGGATGGAGTACAAAATCAGGGAAGTCCTTCTGCAACTGCATAGGGTATTGGTGAGGCCGCACCTGGAGTACTGCGTGCAGTTTTGGTCACCTTACTTAAGGAACGATATGCTAGCTTTGGAGGGGGTACAGAGACGATTCACTAGGCTGATTCCGGAGATGAGGGGGTTACCTTATGATGATAGATTGAGTAGACTGGGTCTTTACTCGTTGGAGTTCAGAAGGATGAGGGGTGATCTTGTAGAAACATTTAAAATAATGAAAGGGATAGACAAGATAGAGGCAGAGAGGTTGTTTCCACTGGTCGGGGAGACTAGAACTAGGGGGCGTAGCCTCAAAATACGGGGGAGCCAATTTAAAACCGAGTTGAGAAGGAATTTCTTCTCCCAGAGGGTTGTGAATCTGTGGAATTCTCTGCCCAAGGAAGCAGTTGAGGCTAGCTCATTGAATGTATTCAAGTCACAGATAGATAGATTTTTAACCAATAAGGGAATTAAGGGTTATGGGGAGTGGGCGGGTAAGTGGAGCTGAGTCCACGGCCAGATCAGCCATGATCTTGTTGAATGGCCGAGCAGGCTCGAGGGGCTAGATGGTCTACTCCTGTTCCTAATTCTTATTATGTTCTTATTATTATGTCTGGTTGTCTTAAACAGTAATCACTGAAAAGCCTCTTTTAATAGCATGTTGTACAGTGAGCTGAAGTTGCCCAGTTATAGCAGACAATGTGTCCTCATCAACCCCAGAGACACTGTTGGGAGGCACACACTGTATAATCCTCAGGGGCAGCTACATGACTCACACACACCGCACACTGCACAGGATCAGCTGGGGAAAGTGGAGGAAGCTCGGGGTTAAACAGGGAACCAGCAAAAAGGGTGCAAGCAGGGGGGAACCCATCAAACCAGATTCCTTCAGCAAGAGACTCAGTGAGGGAGCAGGATAATGTACCTGAGTGAGGCTCCCCAAGGTCCATCAGCCCAGTCTCTGCCTGTCTGCACTCAGGGGCCTGGGGGAGGGAGAGCAGATACAGGAAGGAACCATTTGGGATACAGCATGTTATGCCTCCCCCCGTTACAGAAAAAAAATCCCTTTGGACCCTCCCACAGCTGGGTGGTGGGGGACGGGGGGGAGCGGGAAGGCTGAAGGTGGAGGAATCAGCAAACTGGGAGGTTGAGGTATTTTGACGGCTGGGCTATTTAAGGGCTTCCAGAGCTAGCTTTCAGTCTTATTCCTGCTGCAGACAGATTGTGGGGACAGTGTCTCATGTCTTTAAGCACAAGTCTCTCCAAGTAATGTAACTGTATCTCGGTTTCTGTCTTTAAAGTTTGGCGGTCTCTGTCCAGGAAATGTAGCTGTATTGTCGAATGATTAGACAGTGCTGTGCCGAATGTGTGTATGTGAACTCTGTTTGTGAGGGAGACTCAGTGTGTGAAACTCTGAGCTTTTACTCCAGTCCCCCCTCTGCCTGTTCCAGGTTCTGTGCCCCGGTGTGGGAGAAAGTTTCCCAAGCTGCGGGTCAAAGGTCTGCGAGATGGTAGTGGAGGAGGGAGCGCTGACCATGTGTGGCGATGAGTATCGCCTCTAATTTCTCTCCTCATTCTCTTTCTTGCATTTCTCACCCTCATCTTGCTACATTGTTTCTTTTGCGCTGCTTCTCTCCTTTCTTAGTTTATCACTTTTCATTCTTTCTTATGCTGTTCCTTCCATCTCCCTTTTCTAATTCACTCTTGTATTTCTCTATTCTTCTTCTCTTTGTCTCTCTCTAGCTCCTATTCTTCCTTTATCTCTTTCCTTTCTCCCTTTATTCCTTTCCTCCTTCGCTCTCTTTTTCTCATCCTTCCTGTTTCATTCCTTTCTTCAATTTTCTCTTTTACTCTTCCCCCATGCCTCGACCTTTCTTTCTCTTCTATCTCCTCTCTGCATTGTATTCTCTTTGTCTCTCTCTCCCTCTCTTTGCCCTCCGATTTCGCCTTTCCCTCTTCCCCTTGCTTTTTCTCATTTTTCATTGTCCTTCTTCTCATCATCTCTCTCCATGTTTCCTGTTTCATGCCCCTCCCCAGTATGTGAGAGAGAGAGACGCCCTCCCATAGAAACATAGAAACAAAGAAAATAGGTGCAGGAGTAGGCCATTCGGCCTTTCGAGCCTGCACCACCATTCAATAAGATCATGGCTGATCATTCCCTCAGTACCCCTTTCCTGCTTTCTCTCCATACCCCTTGATCCCTTTAACCATAAGGGCCGTATCTAACTCCCTCTTGAATATATCGAACGAACTGGCATCAACAACTCTCTGTGGTAGGGAATTCCACAGGTTAACAACTCTCTGAGTGAAGAAGTTTCTCCTCATCTCAGTCCTAAATGGCTTACCACTTATCCTCAGACTGTGTCCCCTGGTTTTGGACTTCTCCAACATCGAGAACATTCTTCCTGCATCTAACCTGTCCAGAGCCATCAGAATTTTATATGTTTCGATGAGATCCTCTCTCATCCTTCTAAACTCCAGTGAATACAGGCCCAGGCGATCCAGTCTCTCCTCATATATCAGTCCTGCCATCCCGGGAATCAGTCTGGTGAACCTTCGCTGCACTCCCTCGATAGCAAGAACATCCTTCCTCAGATTAGGAGAACAAAACTGAACACAATATTCCAGGTGAGGCCTCACCAAGGCCCTGTACAACTGCAGTAAGACCTCCCTGCTCCGATACTCAAATCCCCTCGCTATGAAGGCCAAAATACCATTTAGCTTCTTCACCGCCTGTTGAACCTGCATGCCAACTTTCAATGACTGATGTACCATGACACCCAGGTCTCGTTGCACCTCCTCTTTTCCTAATCTGCCGCCATTCAGATAATAATCTGCCTCCGTGTTTTTGCCACCAAAGTGGATAACCTCACATTTATCCACATTATACTGCATCTGCCATGTGTTTGCCCACTTACCTGTCCAAGTCACCCTGCAGCCTCTTAGCATTCTCCTCACAGCTCTCACTGCCACTCAGCTTAGTGTCATCTGCAAACCTGGAGATACTACACTCAATTCCTTCATCTAAATCATTAATGTATATTGTAAATAGCTGGGGTCCCAGCACTGAGCCCTGCGGCACCTCACTAGTCACTGCCTGCCATTCTGAAAAGGACCCATTTATCCCGACTCTCTGCTTCCTGTCTGCCAACCAGTTCTCTCTCCATGTCAGTACATTACCCCCAATACCTTGCGCTTTAATTTTGCACACCAATCTCTTGTGTGAGACCTTGTCAGAAGCCTTTTGAAAGTCCAAATACACCACATCCACTGGTTCTCCCTTGTCCACTCTACCAGTTACATCCTCAAAAAATTCCAGAAGATTTGTCAAGCATGATTTCCCTTTCATAAATCCATGCTGACTTGGACCTGTCACTGCTTTCAAAATGCGTTGCTATTTCATCTTTAATAATTGATTCCAACATTTTCCCCACTACCGATGTCAGGATAACCGGTCTATAATTACCCATTTTCTCTCTCTCTCCTTTTTTAAAAAGTGGTGTTACATTAGCTACCTTCCATTCCATAGGACTGATCCAGAGTCGATAGACTGTTGGAAAATGATCACCAATGCATCCACTATTTCTAGGGCTACTTCCTTAACTACTCTGGGATGCAGATTATTAGGTCCCAGGAATTTATTGGCCTTCAATCCCATCAATTTCCCTAACACAATTTCCTGACTAATAAGGATTTCCTTCAGTTCCTCCTTCTCACTAGATCCTCGGTCCCCTAGTATTTCCGGAAGGTTATTTGTGTCTTCCTTTGTGAAGACAGAACCAAAGTATTTGTTCAACTGGTCTGCCATTTCTTTATTCCCCATTATAAATTCACCTGAATCTGACTGCAAGTGACCTACGTTTGTCTTCACTAATCTTTTTCTCTTCACATATCCATAGAAGATTTTGCAGTCAGTTTTTATGTTCCAAGCAAGCTTCCTCTCATACTCTATTTTCCCCCTCCTAAGTAAACCCTTTGTCCTCCTCTGCTGAATTATAAAATTCTCCCAGTCCTCAGGTTTGCTGCTTTTTCTGGCCAATTTATATGCCTCTTCCTTGGATTTAACACTGTCCTTAATTTCCCTTGTTAGCCATGGTTGAGCCACCGTCCCCATTTTATTTTTACTCTAGACAGGGATGTACAGTTAATGTTCATCCATGTGATCTTGCCATTGCCTATCCACCGTCAACCCTTTAAGTATCATACGCCAGTCTATTCTAGCCAATTCACGTCTAATACCATCGAAGTTACCTTTCCTCAAGTTCAGGACCCTAGTCTCTGAATTAACTGTGTCACACTCCATCTTAGTAAAGAATTCTACCATATTATGGTCACTCTTCCCCAAGGGGCTTCGCACAACAAGATTGCTAATTAGTCCTTTCTCATTACACATCACCCAGTCTAGGATGGCCAGCCCTCTAGTTGTTTCCTCGACAAATTGGTCTAGGAAACCATCCCTAATATACTCCAGGAAATCCTCTACTGTATTGCGACCAGTTTGGTTAGCCCAATCTATATGTAAATATATTCAAAAGGGAGTTAGATGAAGTCCTTACTACTAGGGGGATCAAGGGGTATGCGAGAAAGTAGGAAGGGGGTACTGAAGTTGCATGTCCAGCCATGAACTCATTGAATGGCGGTGCAGGCTAGAAGGGCCGAATGGCCTACTCCTGCACCTATTTTCTATATTTTCTATGTAGATTAAAGTCACCCATGATAACTGCTGTACCTTTATTGCACGCATCCCTAACTTCTTGTTTGATGCTGTCCCCAACCTCAGTATTATCGTTTGGTGGTCTGTACACAAGTCCCACTAGCGCTTTCTGCCCTTTGGTATTCTGCAGCTCCATCCATACAAATTCCACATCATCCAAGCTAATTTCCTTCCTTACTATTGCATTAATTTCCTCTTTAATCAGTAATGCTACCCCTCCTCCTTTTCCTTTCTGTCGATCCTTCCTGAATGTTGAATACCCCTGGATGTTGAGTTCCCAGCCTTGGTCACCCTGGAGCCATGTCTCCGTGATGCCAATGATCATATTTGTGAATTTCTGCCTGGGCAGTTAATTCATCCACCTTATTATGAATACTCCTTGCATTGAGGCACAGAGCCTTCAGGCTTGTCTTTTTAATACACTTTGCCCCTTTAGAATTTTGCTGTAATGTGTCCCTTTTTGATTTTTGCCTTGGGTTTCTCTGCCCTCCACTTTTACTTTTCTTCTATCTTTTGCTTCTGCTCCCATTCTACTTCCCTCTATCTCCCTGCATAGGTTCCCATCCCCCTGCCATATTCGTTTAACCCCTCCCAAACAGCAGTAGCAAACACTCCCCATAGGACATTGGTTCCGGCCCTGCCCAAGTACAGACTGTCCAGTTTGTATTGGTCCCACCTCCCCCAGAACCGGTTCCAATGTCCCAGGAATTTGAATCCCTCCCTCCTGCACCACTCAAGCCATATAACCATCTGAACTATCCTGCGATTCCTACTGACTAGCACGTGGCACTCGTAACACTCCTGAGATTACTACTTTTTAATTTAACTCCGAGCTACCTAAATTCAGCTTGTAGGACCTCATCCTGTTTTTTATCTATACCATTGGTTCTGTCTTCATGAAGGAAGACACAAATAACCTTCCAGAAATACTAGGGGACCGAGATTCTAGTGAGAAGGAGGAACTGAAGGGGATCCTTATTAGGTGGGAAATTGATGGGATTGAAGGCTGATAAATCCTCGGGGCCTGATAGTCTGCATCCCAGAGTACTTAAGGCCCTAGAAATAGTGGATGCATTGGTGATCATTTTCCAACAGTCTATCGACTCTGGATCAGTTCCTATTGACAGGAGGGTAGCTAATGTAACACCACTTTTTAAAAAAGGAGGGAGAGAAAAAACAGGTAATTATACACCAGTTAGCCTGACATCAGTAATGGGGAAAATGTTGGAATCAATTATTAAAGATGAAATAGCAGCGCATTTGGAAAGCAGTGACAGGATTGGTCCAAGTCAGCATGGACTTATGAAAGGGAAATCATGCTTGACAAATCTTCTAGAATTTTGTGAGTATGTAACTAGTAGAGTGGACAAGGGAGAACCAGTGGATGTGGTGTATTTGGATTTTCAAAAGGCTTTTGACAAAGTCCCACACAAGAGATTGGTGTACAAAATTAAAGCACATGGTATTGGGGGTAATATACTGACGTGGATAGAGAATTGGTTGGCAGACAGGAAGCAGAGAGTTGGGATTAATGGGTCCTTTTCAGAATGGCAGGCAGTGACTAATGGGGTGCCACAGGGCTCAGTGCTGGGACGCCAGCTATTTACAATATACATTAATGATTTAGATGAAGGAATTGTGTAATATCTCCAGGTTTGCAGATGACACTAAGCTGGGTGGCAGTGAGAGCTGTGAGGAGGATACTAAGAGGCTGCAGGTTGACTTGGACAGGTTAGGTGAGTGGGCAAATGCATGGCAGTTGCAGTATAATGTGGATAAATGTGATGTTGTCCACTTTTGTGGCAAAAACACGAAGGCAGAATATTATCTGAATGGCGGCAAATTAGGAAAAGGAGAGGTGCAATGAGATCTGGGTGTCATGGTACATCAGTCATTGAAAGTTGGCATGCAGGTACAGCAGGCGGTGAAGAAGGAAAATGGTATGTTGGCCTTCATAGGTATGGGATTTGAGTATCGGAGCAGGGAGGTCTTACTGCAGTTGTACAGGGCCTTGGTAAGGCCTCACCTGGAATATTATGTTCAGTTTGGTCTCCTAATCTGAGGAAGGACATTCTTGCTATTGAGGGAGTGCAGCAAAGGTTCACCAGGCTGATTCCCAGGATGGCAGGACTGACATGAGGAGAGACTGGATCGACTGGGCCTGTATTCACTGGAGCTTAGAAGGATGAGAGGGGATCTCATAGAAATGTATAAAATTCTGACAGGACTGGACAGGTTAGATACAGGAAGAATGTTCCCGATGTTGGGGAAGTCCAGAACCAGGGGTCACAGCCTCAGGATAAGGGGTAGGCCATTTAGGACTGATGAGGAGTAGCTTCTTCACTCAGAGTTGTTAACCTGTGGAATTCTCTATCGCAGAGTTGTTGATGCCAGTTCATTGGATATATTCAAGAGGGAATTGGATATGGCCCTTATGGCTAAAGGGATCAAAGGATATGCAGAGAAAGTGGGAAAGGGGTACTGAAGTGAATGATCAGCCATGATCTTATTGAATGGTGGTGCAGGCTCAAAGGGCCGAATGGCCTACTCCTGCACCTATTTTCTATGTTTCTGTAGAGCGACACACAGCACATGGTAGCAGGTCACCCTCCCTAAAACCACCTTGGACTCTCTCACCTGGGTGGAGGAAGCAGCAAGCTGGTAGGTTGAGGCATTTTAGGGCTGGCCTATTTAAGGACCTGCAGAGCTAGTTTTCAGTCTTTTAGTCCTGCTGCAGGCAGGTTGTGGAGACAGTCTTTAAAGGCAAGTGTCGCTCTGCAGGTAATGTAACTATCTCTGTTTTTGTTTGTCTTCAAAGTGTGGGTCACTCTGTCCAGGAATTGTAAGTGTATTGTCAAATGTTTAGTGCTGTGCCAAGTATATGTGAAACACCTTGTGTGTGGGACTCTCCATGTGAGTGGATCATGCTTGTACCCCATTCCCCCTCTCTCTATTCCAGGTCCTGTGCCCAGGTGTAGGAGAAAGTTTCCCGAGCTGTGGGTCAAGGGTCTGCGAGAAGGTGGAGATGATGAGTGCTGACCGTGTGTGGTGGTGAGTATCACTAATTTTTCTCATTCTCTCTCATTTCTCACTCTTGCTGTTTTTCTTGCACCGATCTCTCCTTTTCTCCTTTCTCAGTTTCTCCCTTTTCATCCTTTCTTGTGCTGTTCCTTTCATCCTTTTCCAGTTCACTCTTGTATTTCTCTTTCTCCCTCTTTTCTCTTTGCCTCTCTGGATTCTATTTCTCTATCTCATTTATTTCTCCCTTTAGAAACATAGGAACATAGAACATAGAACATACAGTGCAGAAGGAGACCTTTTTGGCCCATTGTGTCCACGCCGGCCGACAAAGAACCGCATGGCCCTTGGTCAGCAGCCCTAAAGGTTATATACAAACCTATGAACAATGACAGAAAGGCAAAGAGCACCCAGCCCAACCAGTCCACCCCACACAACTGCGACACCCCTTATACTGAAAACATCTACACTCCACCCCAACCGGAGCCAAGTGATCTCCTGGGAGAGGCAAAAACCAGATAAAAACCCAGGCAAATTTAGCGAGAAAAGAAATCTGGGAAAATTCCTCTCCGACCCATCCAGGCAATCAAAACTAGTCCAGGAGATCACCCTGGCCGTATTCTATTCCCTGCAGTACTTACCATATCTGTGCAATCCAACAAAAGGTCATCCAGTCTAATCCCAATTACCAGCTCTAGGTCTGTAACCCTGCAGGTTACTGCACTTTAAGTGCCCATCCAACCATCTCTCAAAAGTGGTGAGGGTTTCTGCATCCACCACTCTTCCAGGCAGCGAGTTCCAGATCCCCACAACACTCAGCGTAAAGAAGCCCCCCTCAAATCCCCTCTAAAGCTTCCACCAACCACCTTAAAACTATGCCCCCTCGTAATAGACCCCTCCACCAATGGAAATGAACCCTTACTATGCACTATGCCCAGGCCCCTCAATATTTTGTACACCTCAATGAGGTCTCCTCTCAACCTCCTCTGTTCCAATGGGAACAAACCCAGCCTATCCAATCTGTCCTCATAACTAAGATTCTCCATTCCAGGCAGCATCCTCGTAAATCTCCTCTGCACCCTCTCTAGTGCAATCACGTCCTTTCTATAATACGGCGAGCAGAACTGCACGCAGTATTCCAGCTGTGGCCTAACCAAAGTATTGTACAATTTCAGCATAATCTCCCTGCTCTTATATTCTATGCCTCAGCCAATAAAGGCAAGCATTCAATATGCCTTCTTAACCACCTTATCCACCTGACCTGCTACTTTCAGGGAATCTGTGGACCAATGGTGGAGCTGTTGGAGGCGTGGACTATTCAGTTGGAGCTGTGCTGTGGTAAGAGAAGGAGCTACCTGCTGTTGCTCCTGCCTGGAAAGCCTGGAGTGAGCCCTGTGAAACAGCCCAGGAGGAGGAGGAAGGGGCTTTATAAAATTCCAATTCATCCAGAGGGAGAGGAGGAGAGCTGAAAATTCAACAACCTTTAATACTGCTGCAGAGAGTTGGAGAGAGGGGAAAAAAAGAACAACTATCCAGTGTGGAAGGAGGAAGAAACTTCATCAACCAAAGGTGGGTGTGTTTTGGTGCATTCCCCTAAAGACTTTGTTGTATCAGTGGGGGGAGGAAAGAAGACTTGCTAGAGGGCTGGAACACCGTGGTGGGTGTGTGTGTGTGGAAGTGTGTGTGGGGGTCTTGCTTACAGCTAGGCCCCACACACCACTGAAGCACCCCTCCCCCATTGCCTAGCCTGGGATAGCTGGAGCTGCCTGGCTGAAAAACTATTAATCACCTATTTAACATCGTTGGGAGTGTGTGCCTGGGTGGTTCCAGCTGTCCCTGGTGAAGACATCTTCTCCCCCCCACCCGAAGACCATCTACAAAAACTGTTTCTTTTTCCATCATCTGGGGAGTGCACCCCAAGAAAAACACCCACCCATCGCTGTGAGGGGAGACCTGCCCTCACAGCTTCCCTCTTTCCCAACCCCCTCTCTCTTTCTCTCTCTCTCTGTCTCTCCCCTCTCTCTCTGAGATCCCCTTTCCCCCTAATTGAAAAACCAATTAAGACAAATGAGCAGAGGGAGCAAGGCCCCTCCCCAATTGTCAACCAGGGGAGAGGTGTGCCTCTTTTAGAGCTACCTCTGTTCAAACAGCAACGAGTCCATTTAAGACCATTAAGGCCTGTGACTTTGTGGTGGGTGTGGCCCTTAAATGGACCCCGTGATGGCGACCCCATCCACGCCGGTGGCAGGGCCAGCAAAGACATATGCGCAGGTGGCATCGACATCCAAGGCGCCTCCTGCACCGCCTGCTGCCCTGCCACCGTTCAGACTTATAACAAAAAAACACGGGGTCAAGAGCTACACTCACCCCACAATGAGCATCGAGGAGTGCGTGCGGGCGATGGCTGGGGTAGTCGGCCCCTCGGCCATTGTCGTGGCCTCTAAGATGTCTGGGAAGGCTGTATTCTTCCTGGGGTCGGAGCGGGCGGTGTCCCTGGCCCTTGAAAAGGGGCTCACGGTGGGCGGGACGTTCCAGCCGGTGGACCCTCTCGAGGCCACCGCGCAGAGGGTCATCCTTTCAAACGTCCCGCCCTTTGTTCCCGCTGGGCTCCTCCTCCCTCACCTACACCAACTGGGGGAGGTAAGGTCAGGGAAAAACCCCAGACTGCTCAGCCTCAGGGAGAGCAGCCTGCGCGATGTCTTCTCCTTCCGCCGCCAGCTCTTTGTCCGGCTGGCGCGGGAGGAGACGACGGAGGGAAGTTTTAATGTGGTGCACGAGGGGACTGCCTACCGCGTCTTCTGGACGTCGGACGGTGTGTGGTGCCATGCCTGTAGGGAGGTGGGGCATGTTCGTAAGAACTGCCCCGCCTCCAAGGCCGCCAAACCACCAAGGGCGGCCAAGGCTGCCGCCGCCTCCACCCCTCCCCCTAGTAGCGTCCGCATGCTGGGAGCCATAGGTGCGCGGGCATCGTCAGGGGTCTTTGTTTTCACGGCCTCCGGCGAGGAGGAGGGAGAGCGTCCGATCGTAAAGAAGGCGCGGAGGAAGGCGAAACATTTCGAGGCAGGTCCCCTCAGTGCGCCAGACAATTTGATCACCACGCTCAACCCAACCCTGTCACCGGCGAGCGCGGGGTGCCCTGAGCCCGTGCCCGAGCCCTTGACCAATATCACAGAGGGGCTCAGGCGCGGGCAAGATGAGAAAAAGGGGGGAGTGGAGCGGGATGCCTCGGCAGACATGGAGGTCTCCCTGCCTCCGCGCCCCCCCAGGAACAAAAGGAGGCGCTGCTCGAATGAGGCGGAGGGGGAACAACATCCCTCCGCGGAGGAGTCAGTGCCCCCCGCGTGTCCCGCGTCCCCCACCAGCGCCCCCAAACTGCGCCGTAGGCAAGAGGAATCTGTCCCCGGGGAGGGTGATACAGTTGTGGCTGCCCAGCCTCTGCCTCCCGGGGATGGCGTGGAAGATCTGCCTGTCGTGGGGGGCGTGGGGCCAGCGGAGGAATGCGTAGCCGCCGGATCGAGCGTCCCGGGGACTGAGGCGGGCGGGGCCGAAAAGGCCGAACCTGAGCCCGCCCAGCTATTAACCAACTGCCCCCGGGAGTCGCTCGACCCGGAAGAAACAAAATATGTTAACAATTTTAATGACTCTGTACACGCTGGGCCGGGGGGTGGCGGCGGGGAGGGGGAAGAACAACAACCCTCACCCCCTACTTTGGAGCTGAGGTACTTGGAGGACCTGGAACATTTCTTTGACCAGGTCTCTCCGTGTTCCCCGTCTCCTGGGGCGGAGGAGGAACCCCTTCTGCTGTCGCTTCCTGACCCAGCACCGCTTTTAAAAGAGCCCAGTGGGGTCTCCTCTGCCGCCGATCCTGGGGGTGGGATCGGGGCGGAGCCAGGGCCGGATGGAGAGGGCGGGCCATTTGCCGTACCTCGTGCGGTCGACGGGCCGGCTGTTGGCTGCGACCTCCCGGAGGGGGACGGGGACTCGGTGGGGGACGAGGGAGAAGATCTCGAGTCCATCGCCAGTGAGGTGGTGGATCTCCTCGTGCCCGCCGCTGAGTCCCCCCTCATTCCTGCAAAGGAACTCCGGGACTTTTTGGTCCAGAGCCAGGGTCGCCGCAACCGAGCCCATCTGGCCCGGGAAAAATGGTCCGAGCCGGGGCTGCTCGTCGCGTCCGTCCGCGCCGCCGCTAAAACCATGGCCGCGGGCGGGCCCTTATCAAAGGCGGAAGGCCTTGAGCTGCGCCGGCTCAAAAGGTTCCTCGCTGGGCTGCTGAAGGAGTGGAGGTCAACAAACGACTCCACTCCCCCCGCACAATAGGTTAGGTAGAGGTTGCACTATGCTTTTGTCATGAAGATAACCATAGCCAGCCTCAACATCAACGGCGGCAGAGAGGCACGCCGTAGATTTAACAATTTTTTGCTCCTGCGGGAGGGGAAATATGCAGTGTGCTTCCTGCAAGAAACCCACACCGTTCCGGGAGACGAAGCCACATGGCTCCTGGAATGGCAAGGAGAGGTCCGCATGAGCCACCTCACCACCACTTCTTGTGGGGTGGCCATCTTGTTGGCCCCGCATTTTCAGCCGGAGATCTTGGGGGTCGAGGAGCCCGTGCCAGGCCGCTTGCTGCACATCACGGTTCACCTGGGGGACATGCCGCTCCATCTCGTGAACGTGTACGCCCCTCAGCCCGGCCCGTAGCAAACGCGCTTCTTTGAAGAAGTGTCCGCTCTTCTTGGCTCCGTCGATGTCGGCGACTGCATTGTCCTCGGGGGGGATTTTAACTGCACCCTCGAGGCGAGGGACCGCTCCGGTGCCCCGCAGAGCATGACGGCGATGGAAAAGTTGAGGGACCTGGTCGGGTCCTTCGACTTGGTGGACGTCTGGCGAAATCTCCATCCCGACTCCAGCGCCTTTACTTGGGTGAGGCCTGGAGTAGGATGGTCCAGAGTCGACCGCCTTTACGTGTCTCGGGCGTACGTTTCCTGCGTCCCGGCGGCCTCCATGCGGCCGGTGCCGTGTTCGGACCACCACCTGGTGTGGGCGGAGCTCGCTTCGCTCCGCGCGAGGACGGGGTCCGCGTACTGGCATTTTAACAACCAGCTGCTGGAGGATGTGCGGTTCCAGGACTCGTTCCGTCGTTTCTGGGCCAACTGGAGAAGGAAGCAGGGGGGCTTCCCCTCCTTGAGGCTATGGTGGGACGTGGGCAAGGCTTCTGTCAAGATACGCGAGGGGGTCGACCAAGAGGCGGGCGGCCAGGGTCGGGCGCCTAGAAAAAGAGGTGCTCGTCCTGGAGTCCCGTCTCAGTCAAGTCGTCGAGGACCCGGCCCTGCGGATGGTGTACAAAGGGAAGAAGGCCGCGCTGAAGGACCTGCAGCTCGTCGGGTCCCGAGGCGCGTTCGTGAGGTCGTGGATCCGGTTCCTGCGGGATCTGGACCACGGCTCTCACTTCTTCTACTCGCTGGAAAAAAGACAGTGTCCGTAAGCAGCTCTTGACGCTGCTGGCCGACGACGGCTCTCTCGTCTCGGATCCAGAGGGCGTCAACAACAGGGCCCGTGAATATTACAGGGCTCTGTTCTCTCCGGAGCCGTCCAGCGAGGAAGCGCGTAGAGTTTTGTGGGAGGACCTGCCGAAGGTCGGCCCGGAGGGCGCCGAAAATCTGGAAGCTCCGCTAAGCCTGGCGGAGCTGACCGGCGCCCTCGACCGGCTCTCGAGCGGAAAAGCCCCGGGGCTGGAAGGGCTGACCGTGGAGTTCCACAGGGCGTTCTGGGACGTCCTGGGGGGCGACTACGCGCGGGTCCTGGGGGAAAGTCTGGCGACCGGGGAGATGCCCCTCTCTTGGCGCAGGGCAGTCATCGTCCTGCTGCCTAAGAAGGGCGATCTCCGCCTCCTTAAGAACTGGCTCCCGGTCACCCTCCTCAGCACAAACTACAAAATCTTCACCAGGGTGATGTCTGCTCGCCTTGGCACCATGCTGGACCACATGATCCATCCCGACCAGTCCTACACGGTCCCGGGCCGGACAATCCACGATAACATCCATCTGGTCTGGGACCTCATCCATTATTCCCAGGAGGCTGGTCTGTCGGTCGCCTTCCTATCTCTTGACCAAGAGAAGGCGTTCGACAGGGTGGATCACGACTATCTGTTCAGAACTCTGCGCGCTTTCGGGTTCGGGACGCATTTCGTCGCCCGGATCCAACTTTTGTACGCCGCCACGGAGTGTCTGATAACCATTAGTAGGTCCTTGACGGCGCCCCTTCACTTTGGGAGAGGGGTGCGCCAGGGATGCCCCATGTCCGGCCAGTTAGATGCCATCTGCGTGGAGCCTTTCCTGCGCCTCCTGTGGACGAGGTTGACGGGACTGGCTCTGCAAGGGCCAGGCATGGAGGTCGTCCTCTCGGCTTACACCGATGACGTGCTCCTCGCGGTAGAGGATCCCGCTGACCCGCGGAGGATGCGTGAGTTCCAGGAGATTTACTCGGCCGCATCCTCCGCCAGGATCAACTGGGAGAAATGTTCCAGACTCCCTGCCGGAGGAGCTCAGGCCTTTTGCCTGGAGCACGACCCATCTCCTCTATCTGGGAGTCGACCTTAGCCCCGACGAGGAAGCCTGGCCAGCGAACTGGCAAGAGCTGGAGGCCAAGGTCGCCGCTCGCCTAGGGCGCTGGACAGGACTGCTCCTAGTGCTGTCCTACAGGGGTCGAGCGCGAGTTATAAACCAGCTGGTGGCCGCCATGTTGTGGGACCGGCTGGTCACTTTGACCCCTCCCTCTGCGTTTGTCGCCAAAATACAGAAGAAGCTGGTGGACTTCTTCTAGAACAACAGGAAGTACTGGGTCTCTGCAGCAGTCTTGAGTTTCCCGCTTGGGGAGGGTGGTCAGTCGTTGGTGTGCGTCAGCACCCAGCTCGCGACTTTCCGTCTTCAGACCCTGCAGAGATACCTTTACGTCGAGCCCCCTCCCAGATGGCGTGCTCTGGCGACGTATTTCTTCCATCAGCAGCACGGCCTCAACTATGACACGCAGCTCCTGTTTGTGAGCTTGGGGGGCGTCAGGACCGCCTTCCAGGAGCTGCCTGTCTTTTACAAGGAACTCATCAGGGTCTGGAACAAAGTCTCCACCAAGCGCAGCTCTCCACCGGCTGAAGTGGCGGCTGTCCCGCAGGAGCCGCTGCTCGGGAATCCGTACCTCCACGACCGAGGTTTTAGGTGGCGGTCGGACGAGAGGGCTGTGGCTGGTGAGGTGACCAGGGTCAGGGACCTGCTCGATGGCAGAGGAGCGGGCTGGATGGCGCCAGACACGCTGGCGCGGCGCCTAAATTCTGCCAATGTCCGCCGCGCGTCCGATGCCATCGAGTCGCTAAAAACAGCTCTGGGCCCCGACTCCGTTAGGTGTGTCGAGGAGGCTCAAGCACGTGGGGAAATCCCGTCCGAACTGACCCCAGTCCGGACGGAATTCCTCATCGGCGCCAAACCCCGGAACCTCCCTCGGGAGCCGGCACCTCAGAACTTGTGCCGCCTCGAGGAAATCCCCTCCGTGCCTTTCAGTTCCGTGCGGAGGGGTTTCCTGTACGGGCTGCTCCTGCACACTCTCAACTTTGCCATCCTCGCCTGCCATCCGGACACGCCATGGTGCACCATCTTGCCGTCCGAAGGAGGCGGGGGTCCCCGATGGAGGGCACTCTACGCGGGAGTCCTCCCACTATTTATCGGGGACTTGGCCTGGAGGGTGGTGCACGGAGCAGTGCTGTGCAATAAATTTTTAAGCCGGTTCACGGGCTCCCAGGTCGCCTGCAATTTCTGCGGTCTGGAAGAGTCTGTGTTCCATGTTTTTATTGAATGCACGAGGTTGCAGCCCATGTTTTATTATTTAAAGGGGCTGCTCCTGAAATTCTGGCTGCACTTTAGTCCCACACTCCTGATCTTCGGGCACCCTGTGCGGAGGGGAGCGGGTAGGTCTGAGGGCCTCCTCGTAGGACTGCTCCTGGGCCTGGCCAAGGGTGCCATCAGCCGGTCCAGGCAGCGGGCGGTCGAGGGGGTCGTTCAACCTGACTGCCTGCCTCTCTTCCACGCGTACATCCACGCCAGGGTGTCCTTGGAGATGGAACACGCGGTGTCCACCGGTACACTCGCGGCCTTCCGCGAGAGGTGGGCACCGGAGGGACTGGAGTGCATCATCACGCCCGGCAACCAAATTTTAATTTGATTTTATGTTTTAAAGTTTAATTTATTTTAATTGCCGGTGTTTTTTAGTGTCCCCCTCCCCTTTTATAGGGGGCACTTGGAGGGAGGGGGGGTGGGGGGGGAAATGATTTTAGTGCCCAAAAAAACTTTTTTAAAAATCACAAAAAAACCCAAAGAAAAACACCAAAAAAAGGGCCTTGGAAATGTTTGGTGTGGCCCCCAGGTCAGGGGGACACGATTTAATGATTTAATGTTTTAGTTTCCTCCCAAAAGAGTTCTGTGGACCAATGGTGGAGCTGTTGGAGGCGTGGCCTATTCACTTGGAGCTGTGCTGCAGTGAGAGAAGGAGCTCCCTGCTGTTGCTCCTGCCTGGAAGGCCATTGTGAATCCTGAGACCAGCCCAGGAAGAGGAGGAAGGGGCTTACTTCATTACAATCCATCCAGAGGGAGAGGAGGAGAGCAGAAAATTCAACAACTTCATTACTTCTACAGAGAGTTGGAGAGAGGGGGAAAAGAACAACAACCTGTGTGGAAGGAGGGAGACTCTACAACATTCTAAAGGTGGGTGTATTGGTGCATTCCCCGAAAGACTTTGTTATATCGGTGGGGGAGGAAAGAAGACTTGCTAGAGGGCTGGAACATCGTGGGGGTTGTGTGTGTGTGGAAGTGTGTGTGGGGGTCTTGCTTACAGCTAGGCCCCACACACCACTGAAGCACCCCTCCCCCATTGCCTAGCCTGGGATAGCTGGAGCTACCTGGCTGAAGAATCATTAATCACCCTATTTAAACTTCGTTGGGAGTGTGTGCCTGGGTGGCTCCAGCTGCCCCAGGTGAAGACATCTTCTCCCCCCACCCGAAGACCATCCTATAAGACTGTGTCTTGTTTTTTTCCATCATCTGGGGAGTGCACCCCAGAAAAACGCACACCCATCGCTGTGAGGGGAGACCTGCCCTCACAGCTTCCCTCTTTCCCACCCCCTCTCTTTCACCCCCCCCCCCTCCCTCTCTCTCTCTGTCACTCTCTCTGTCTCTCCCCTCTCTCTCTGAGAGCCCCTTTCCTCCTTAAATTAAAGTTAAATTATGACAACTGAGCAGAGGGAGCAAGGCCCCTCCCCATTCGCTAACTAGGGAAGAGGTGTGCCCCATTAAGAGCTCCCTCTGCTCAAAACACCAACGAGGCCAATTAAAGACCATTAAAGCCTGTGACTTTGGGGTGGGTGTAGCCCTTAAAGGGACCCCGTCATGGCGACCCCATCCACGCCGGTGGCAGGGCCAGCTAAAACGTACGTGCAGGCGGCGTCCTGCTGCCTAAGAAGGGCGATCTCCGCCTCCTTAAGAACTGGTGCCCGGCCTCCCTCCTCAGCACGGACTACAAAATCTTCACCAGGATGATGTCTGCTCGCCTTGTCACCGTGCTGGACTACATAGAAACATAGAAACATAGAAAATAGGTGCAGGAGTAGGCCATTCGGCCCTTCTAGCCTGCACCGCCATTCAATGAGTTCATGGCTGAACATGCAACTTCAGTACCCCATTTCTGCTTTCTCACCATACCCCTTGATTCCCCTAGTAGTAAGGACTTCATCTAACATGATCCACCCCGACCAGTCCTACACGGTCCCGGGCCGGACAATCCATGATAACATCCATCTGGTCCGGGACCTCATCCATCATTCCCAGGAGGCTGGTCTGTCGATCGCCTTCCTATCTCTCGACCAAGAGAAGGCGTTCGACAGGGTGGATCACGACTATCTGTTCGGAACTCTGCGCGCTTTCGGGTTCGGGACGCATTTCGTCGCCCGGATCCGACTTTTGTACGCCACTGCGGAGTGTCTGATAAAGGTTAACGGGTCCTTGACAGCGCCCCTTCGCTTTGGGAGAGGGGTGCGCCAGGGATGCCCCATGTCCGGCCAGTTAGATGCCATCTGCGTGGAGCCTTTCCTGCGTCTCCTGTGGACGAGGTTGACGGGACTGGCTCTGCAAGGGCCGGGCATGGAGGTCGTCCTCTCGTCTTACGCCGATGACGTGCTCCTCACAGTAGAGTATCCCGCTGACCTGCGGAGGATGCGTGAGTGCCAGGAGATCAACTGGGAGAAATGTTCCGGGCTCCTGGTGGGTCACTGGCGGGTGGACTCCCTGCCGGAGGAGCTCAGGCCTTTTGCCTGGAGCATGACCCATCTCCTCTATTTGGGAGTCTACCTTAGCCCCGACGAGGAAGCCTGGCCGGCGAACTGGCATGAGCTGGAGGCCAAGGTCGCCGCTCGCCTAGGGCGCTGGACAGGACTGCTCCGACTGCTGTCCTACAGGGGTCGAGCGCTAGTCATAAACCAGCTGGTGGCCGCCATGTTGTGGTACCGGCTGGTCATTTTGACCCCTCCCTCTGCGTTTGTCACCAAGATACAGAAGAAGCTGGTGGACTTCTTCTGGAACAACAGGAAGCACTGGGTCTCTGCCGCGGTCTTGAGTCTCCCGCTTGGGGAGGGCGGTCAGTCGTTGGTGTGCGTCAGCACCCAGCTCGCGACTTTCCGTCTTCAGACCCTGCAGAGATACCTTTACGTCGAGCCCCCTCCCAGATGGCGTGGTCTGGCGACGTATTTCTTCCGCCAGCAGCACGACCTCAACTACGACACGCATCTCCTGTTTGTGAGTGTGGGGGGCGTCAGGACCGCCTTCCAGGAGCTGCCTGTCTTTTACAAGGAACTCACCAGAGTCTGGAACAAAGTCTCCACCAAGTGCAGCTCTCCACCGGCTGGAGTGGCGGCTGTCCTGCAGGAGCCGCTGCTCGGGAATCCGGACCTCCACGACCGAGGTTTTAGGTGGCGGTCGGACGAGAGGGCTGTGGTTGGTGAGGTGACCAGGGTCAGGGACCTGCTCGATGGCGGAGGAGCGGGCTGGATGGCACCTGACACGCTGGCGCGGTGCCTAAGTTCCGCCAACGTCCGCCGCGCGGCCGATGCCATCGAGTCGCTAAAAACAGCTCTGGGCCCCGACTCCGTTAGGTGTGTCGAGGAGGCTCAAGCACGTGGGGAGATCCCGTCCGAACTGACCCCTGTCCGAACGGAATTCCTCATCGGCGCCAAACCCCGGAACCTCCCTCGGGAGCCGGCGCCTCACAACTTGAGCCGCCTCGAGGAAATCCCCTCCATGCCTTTCAATTCCACGCGGAGGGGTTTCCTGTACGGGCTGCTCCTGCACACTCTCAACTTTGCCATCCTCGCCTGCCGTCCGGACACGCCATGTACCATCTTGCCGTCCGGAGGAGGCGGGGGTCCCCGATGGAGGGCACTCTACGCGGGAGTCCTCCCACTATTTATCGGGGACTTGGCCTGGAGGGTGTTGCACGGAGCAGTGCCATGCAATAAATTTTTAAGCCGGTTCACGGGCTCCCAGGCCGCCTGCAATTTCTGCGGTCTGGAAGAGTCCGTGTTCCATGTTTTTTATTGAATGCACGAGGTTGCAGCCCCTGTTTTATTATTTAAAGGGGCTGCTCCTGAAATTCTGGCTGCACTTCAGTCCCACACTCCTGATCTTTGGGCACCCTGTGCGGAGGGAGCGGGTAGGTACGAGGGCCTCCTCGTAGGACTGCTCCTGGGCCTGGCCAAGGGGGCCATCAGCCGGTCCAGGCAGCGGGCGGTCGAGGGGGTTGTTCAACCTGACTGCCTGCCTCTCTTCCGCGCGTACACCCGCACCAGTGTATCCTTGGAGATGGAGCACGCGGTGTCCACCGGTACGCTCGCGGCCTTCCGCGAGAGTTGGGCGCCGGAGGGACTGGAGTGCATCGTCACCCCCGGCAACCAAATTTTAATTTGATTTTATGTTTTAAAGTTTATTTGTTTCAATTGCCGGTGTTTTTAGTGTCCCCCTCCCCTCTTATAGAGGGCACTTGGAGAAAAAAATATGATTTTAGTGCCCCAAACAAAAACACAAAGAAAAAACACAAAAAATCCCACAAAAAAAACCCAAAAAGGGCCTTGTAAATGTTTGGTGCATCCCCCAGATTGGGGGGGCCACGATTTAATGTTTTAGTTTCCTCGCAAAAGAGTTCTGTGGACAAGCACTCCAAGGTCCTATTGTTCATCTCCACTAAGCGGCCTACCGCTTAATGTGTATATCCTTTCCTTATTAGCCCTCCAAAAGTGCATCACCTCACACTTCTCTGAATTAAATTCCATTTGCCACTGCTCTGCCCACCTGACCAGTAGATTGATATCCTCCTGCAGCCCATAACTTTCCTCTTCATTATCAACCACACAGCCAATTTTAGTGTCATCTGCAAACGTCTTAATCATACTCCCTGTATTCAAATCTAAATCGTTGATATATACCACAAAAAGCAAGGGAGCCAATACTGAGCCCTGCAGAACCCCACTGGAAACATCCTTCCAGTTACAAACATCCATCAATGCTTTTGCTTCCTACCTCTGAGCCAATTTTGGATCCAACTTGCCACTTTGCCCTGGATCCCATGGGCTTTAACCTTGACCAGTCTACCATGCGGGACCTTATCAAAAGCCTTGCTAAAGTACATATATACTACATCATATGCACTACCCTCATTGACCCTCTTGGTTTTCACCACAAAAAATTCAATCAGGTTAGTCAAACACGATCTTCCCTTAACAAATCCATGCTGACTGTTCATAATTAATCCTTGCCTATCCAAATGCAGATTTATCCTGTCTTTCAGAGTTTTTTCCAATAATTTTCCCACCACTGAGGTTAGGCTGACAGGCCTGTAATTACTTGGCCTATCCCTTTTCCCCTTCTTAAACAAGGGTACTACATTAGCAGTCCTCCAATCCTACAGCACCATGCCCAGATCCAAAGAGGACTGGAAAATGATGGTCAAGACCTCTGCTATTTCCTCTTACTTTGCTCAACAGCTTGGGATGCATTTCATCCGGGCCTGGGGACATATCAAAGCTGCTAAATCCCTTAATACTCCCTCCCTCCACTCCACTATTTATTTCATCCAGAATATCACACTCCTCCTCTATAGCAGTATCTGCATTGCCTCTTTCCTTTCTGAAAACAGATGCAAAGTATTTGTTAAGAACCCTACCAACATCTTCCACTTCCACACAAAGATTACCCTCATGGCCTCTAATAGGCCCTACCCTTTCTTTAGTTCCCTTCTTACTCTTAATATCTTAATATATTTATAGAACATCTTGGGGTTTTCCTTTAATTTTACTGGCCAAGAATTTCTCATGCTCTCTCTTAGCATTCCTAATATCCTTTTTAATTTTGCCTCGATTTTCTATATGTTGCAGATTCTAAATATTTATCTGTAATGACATAAGTGTCCTTTTTCTTAATCCTCTTTCTCCCTTTCGCTCTCCATTCTTCCTGTTTCATTCCTTTTCGCTGACACTTTCCCTCCGACCTTCCTCTCTTTTCTATCTCCTCTCTCCATTCTATTATATTTTTGTTTCTCTCTTTGCCCTCCAATTTCTCCTTTCACTCGTCCACTTTTTTCTCTCTCTCTCCATTGTCCTTCCTTCTCTCCTTCTCTCTTTTTCCTGTTATACACCCGTCCCCTATGCAAGAGAGGGAGAGATGCCCTCTGCGAATGCACAGTTTCCTGCTTTTAAGATGGCAGAACCTACAAATTGACTAAATCCTAATAACGCGGTATACCTTGCAGGCCAAGAGCCTTTTTGTTCAACTTTAATAAATGCAGACAAGTGAAGTGAATTCCAATGATTAGAGGCTTGACCTTTCCTCATGTCAACCCCCTCATCTCTGGAATCAACCTAGTGAACCTTCTCTGAACTGCCTCCAAAGCAAGTTTATCCTTAAATATGGAAACTAACTGTCCGCAGTATTCCATGTGTCGCCTCACCAATACCCTGTACAATTGTAGTAAGACTTCCCTGCTTTAATACTCCATCCCCTTTGCAATAAAGGCCAAGATTCCATTCGCCTTCCTGATCACTTGCTGTACCTGCTTACTAACCTTTGGTGTTTCATGCACCAGGACCCCAGGTCCTGCTGTACTGCAGCAATTTGCAATTTTTCTCCATTTAAATAATAACTTGCTCTTCGATGTTTTCTGCCAAAGTGCATAACCTTACATTTTCCAACATTATACTTCATCTGCCAAATTTTTGCCCAATCACTTAGCCTGCATGTCCTTTTGCAGGTTTTATTACCTCACACATTGCTTTTCCTCCCATCCTTATCGTCAGCAAACTTGGCTACACTACACTTGGCCCCTTCATCCAAGTCAGTAATATAGATTGTAAATAGTTGGGTTGAATTCAATTAGAAAAGTCGAACCGAACAAAGTACTGTTTTTCAATGTGGTTGCAGAAAGGGAATGTTTCCGTATTTGCACGGTGTCCTTTGAAAATTAGTGTTTCCACGGGTGAATAAACCAATAAACGTTATTCAAAGTTAACCTTTTTTAGGTACTAAGTGAAGTGCATAGGGTTAATTTTATAATGGTCAGGTCGCCTGATCATATGGGAGGAGCTTATTGCGCTTAAATACCGAGCTCTGGGACTTGTTTGCTCAGATGACTTCCGGAGGCAGAAGGCGAGGCAGAGGTAGGGGCAACGGCAAAACCAAAACCAAAACAAAAACAGTGAGTTGGGTCGGAGTGCTGCATTTTTTGCTGTTGGGGCTTTTTTTTCCCCATTCTTACTAAAACCTAATCGTTCCTAAACCTCATCCTCCCTGAAACCCTTTTTTGGTTCCTGATGAGCCCTAGAAGGGGCGAAACACACCGGGCCTATTCCTTTCCTAAATCAATCCCTAACCTTAAATGCAGTGGGTTACTTCAGGTAGTGATATTTTTAGCATTAAAAAAAAACGAATCTAAAGTTTGCTAGAAGGTGGCCAGACAGAGGACGTTTGGGTCAACATGCGACAGGGACGGGCCTGGGGCGCTTGGTTTCTTCTTTCAGATGGCCACTGTTCGTGGACCTTGTGTGGCCTTGGCTTGCAGCCCTTCTTTCGACTTTGGTCTGTTCTGTGCCTGCCTGTGGCGAGGGGTGTGACAGTTATGTTGAAATGGTGATACGTGAGTTAGGGCTCATAGAAATAAAAGGTTGGCTAAGGCAATTGAAAGTCTGAGTCGTAAGCTTTGGGCATCGTGAGCCGATCAAAAGTGGCAGTTATGGATTCTGGAAAATCCCGTGGTTGGGAGGCGGGGGTAACCCCGCTGTCCATCGCATTGCAACAGATGTCTGGGTCCAAATGGCCTGGATAACGGTTTGCCGTGTAGATTAGTTTTTTTGTAGGTTTCTGGTCTCGTGTCATGTAATTCCGGTGTGACGTCATATTGCTACAAGTTTCAGGATCCAAATGGCCCGGAGAACGGTTTGTCTGGGCTAGGGATAAAGAACGGTCTTCATCACGTCTGTGGGGTCGTGGACCTGGTGTGCAGTGATCAACAAATCCTTATCCCTAACCATAACTCGCACCCTCCCCTTCCCCTGGTGACTGTTACAACCTTGGCCCATTTGCGTCTGTCCCGGTTGGTGGTAAGCGAATTTTTAAGATGCTAACTGGGTCTAAGTCTGGACTACTTTTCCCAAAAGGAACAACCCGAGAATGTTACGATCTTTCAGATTACTTTTTTAATAAAGTTTTAGCCTGATTACAATTATCTTCGATATTGTAAGGGACCGGGCTCTCGTAATGTACCTCCACCAAAAGTGTGCTTGAGATGTGGTTTGTTGTTGATCCACACACACCAAAAAGAGCTTTATTTAAAGAACTGATACAATCTACAGTTAGCGAGTCAGTCAATCACGACATTAACAGTTCTGAACAATGAAATACAATCTTATTTGTAATGGAGAATCTTACTTTTAAATCTAAACTTTGTTACACTATTGCTTCACATTGTTTAAGCAGGATATCCATCAATTATCAAGTTAGCAGTTCCCTTCAATCCCCGTGAAGTAGGCGACCACAACAAAAGCACGTTGCCTTTTGCCATGCTCTGTAATCGCTAAACTCTGCACGAGGGCGATGTGCGCGTCCGTCCGCGGGATTATTTTAACTGGAGAGCGAGGGCACCTCCAGAACTGTAGCCTAAAAGGGAAGACTGAGGTTCCACCGCGCAAAGGATTTCAACCGACTTGCAAGGAGGTGCTTTGATATGTAGCCACGCAGATGCGTCCTCAAGGAAAGGTTATACCGTGCATGGGGAGAATCGTAAGGAAACCCAGGCATAGAGAGACTGCACCCAGCCCAAATACTCACCTTAAAGGATGTTTTAAACTTTTTTTGTAAGTGTGGAAGCTTTCCCAATTGTCAATGTTTGGGGAATTCAAGAATCTTTTGTTTGAACCTGTGTTTAAAATAAATGTCTTTGCTTCAGTTGCAGCCACCTTTTCGGACAGCTTTTTTAAACCCTTTGGTGTTGTACTGGATGTAGGAAGTTTCCTGATTGTGTAGCTATTTTTAAATGACATTGAGTTAGAAACTTGGGTGCATTGTTTTGTTGATTCCTGGAGTAACAAAATGCACAAGACCTATTGTGCAGAAGGGACGTTATACCGTTGAAGTTAAATGCTATGAATTAAAAAAATCGAACCATAACCATTTGGTTGTGGAAAGGAAAGTCTGTCTTTGCATGGTATCCCTTGAAAATTAAAATGGAGTTATTAATAATGATTAACATACGAAAATGCAATTTTCATTGTGGACACGGTGACATTCTAGTTCTTTCAGTGTGAATGTCTCTGGTTCCAGACATGAGACTTTCACATTGAGGAGAAAAGGGAAACGCCTTATGTTTTTTCTAGGCAAATTGTTGTTTGGAAACATATTATTAAATTTGTGACGACTAAATGACAAGGTTTTGCTCTGCCTTTTAAACCTAAAGAATTAATCCTTTCTACTAGCAGGTATTCTTTCTGCAATTAATGTCTTCATTCACTTGAATTGTAGAATTACATTTACAAGATATTGGACATTGTTGAATTCCTTTCAATTTAAGTGAATATTTGCAGCATGGGGCAGAAGGCATGTTATGCTTTGATAAAATAACCCCTTGGGCTCTTAAGCACAGTGGCAATAGATTCTGTTTTAAGTTGGTCTAAAAGCTGTGCTCAAACTAATCCTTAATTCTAAACTATACTTGTAGACCCTGACTGTAAACCTAAACCCACCCTAGCAGTAAAACATTATAAACGTAAACCTAAATAGCGACCCTAGCCTTAAAACCTAATCATAATTTAAAACAAATGCACACCATGAACTGAGAACTCAACTGAATCTTAAACCGAAATGGACAGACACGAGAACAAATGCTGGCCCGAGCTTAAAGCTAAACAGACATATCCCCCAAAAAACTGTTGCCCTAAAACCTAAACCCAACTTAAATGTATGTAGGAAGATCATTGAACAAACCCCTACTGTAAATTTAACTTATGTATGGAGGCAGGCACGAGAACTAAAACCTAACTAACTTGACCCTAAAATGGAAATTGGGTTTGCAAGTGTAGGGTTTGCAAGTGTAGGGTTTGCAAGTGTAGGGTTTGCAAGTGTAGGGTTTGCAAGTGTAGGGTTTGCAAGTGTAGGGTTTGCAAGTGTAGGGTTTGCAAGTGTAGGGTTTGCAAGTGTAGGGTTTGCAAGTGTAGGGTTTGCAAGTGTAGGGTTTGCAAGTGTAGGGTTTGCAAGTGTAGGGTTTGCAAGTGTAGGGTTTGCAAGTGTAGGGTTTGCAAGTGTAGGGTTTGCAAGTGTAGGGTTTGCAAGTGTAGGGTTTGCAAGTGTAGGGTTTGCAAGTGTAGGGTTTGCAAGTGTAGGGTTTGCAAGTGTAGGGTTTGCAAGTGTAGGGTTTGCAAGTGTAGGGTTTGCAAGTGTAGGGTTTGCAAGTGTAGGGTTTGCAAGTGTAGGGTTTGCAAGTGTAGGGTTTGCAAGTGTAGGGTTTGCAAGTGTAGGGTTTGCAAGTGTAGGGTTTGCAAGTGTAGGGTTTGCAAGTGTAGGGTTTGCAAGTGTAGGGTTTGCAAGTGTAGGGTTTGCAAGTGTAGGGTTTGCAAGTGTAGGGTTTGCAAGTGTAGGGTTTGCAAGTGTAGGGTTTGCAAGTGTAGGGTTTGCAAGTGTAGGGTTTGCAAGTGTAGGGTTTGCAAGTGTAGGGTTTGCAAGTGTAGGGTTTGCAAGTGTAGGGTTTGCAAGTGTAGGGTTTGCAAGTGTAGGGTTTGCAAGTGTAGGGTTTGCAAGTGTAGGGTTTGCAAGTGTAGGGTTTGCAAGTGTAGGGTTTGCAAGTGTAGGGTTTGCAAGTGTAGGGTTTGCAAGTGTAGGGTTTGCAAGTGTAGGGTTTGCAAGTGTAGGGTTTGCAAGTGTAGGGTTTGCAAGTGTAGGGTTTGCAAGTGTAGGGTTTGCAAGTGTAGGGTTTGCAAGTGTAGGGTTTGCAAGTGTAGGGTTTGCAAGTGTAGGGTTTGCAAGTGTAGGGTTTGCAAGTGTAGGGTTTGCAAGTGTAGGGTTTGCAAGTGTAGGGTTTGCAAGTGTAGGGTTTGCAAGTGTAGGGTTTGCAAGTGTAGGGTTTGCAAGTGTAGGGTTTGCAAGTGTAGGGTTTGCAAGTGTAGGGTTTGCAAGTGTAGGGTTTGCAAGTGTAGGGTTTGCAAGTGTAGGGTTTGCAAGTGTAGGGTTTGCAAGTGTAGGGTTTGCAAGTGTAGGGTTTGCAAGTGTAGGGTTTGCAAGTGTAGGGTTTGCAAGTGTAGGGTTTGCAAGTGTAGGGTTTGCAAGTGTAGGGTTTGCAAGTGTAGGGTTTGCAAGTGTAGGGTTTGCAAGTGTAGGGTTTGCAAGTGTAGGGTTTGCAAGTGTAGG